>NC_058083.1:470159511-470459511 GCF_014858855.1 Bufo gargarizans | reverse complement strand
AAAGGCGTCTTTCAGGCTTTTCCATTTGCCTTTGATAGTGTTGACTATGAAAAAAGAAATAAAAAGCATCCGTTCATGTCTCTTTATTTTCTTACATTTGTTTCAGGTATTTAGCTACCGGACAGTCATTGGCCAGTCTACACTTCGCCTTTCTCATCGGGAAGTCCACAGCCAGTATGATCGTCCCGGAAACCTGCGTGGCAATTTTGGACGTCCTTCATCCTGCTGTGATGGCCCAACCACAGAAGGAGGACTGGCTGCAAATTGCGGATCAGTTTTTAGAATCCTGCAATTTCCCAAACTGTCGGCGCAATAGACGGCAAGCATATCCGCGTTAAGAAGCCCATCAGGAGCGGGAGTCAATTTTTTAATTATAAAAATATTTTCCGGTGTGTGATGCAAACTATTGCTTCAGGTACATTGACGTGGGGTCCTACGGCAGCAGCTCAGACTCAGCTGTTTTGGGGCATTCTGCCTTTGGGCAAATGCTCAATAATAATGAGCTGGACCTCCCGGGGAACACCACACTGCCTGGGACCACTTATCCGGCTATGCCCTTTGTTTTTGTGGGGGACGAGGCCTTTGCGCTGGGGGAGCATCTGATGAGGCCGTACTCCAGCCGGGGACTCTCCATTGCCAGGCGGGTATTTAATTACCGGCTGACAAGGGCACGCAGGGTGGTGGAGTGCGCCTTCGGCATTTTAGCTAACAAATGGCGCTTTCTCCATTCTCCCATTCATTTAAAATTGGAGACCGCCATCTCGGCCGTGAAGGCAGCGTGTGCTCTGCATGATTTTGTCAGTGTACGGGATGGCTTTAATTTAGAAGATTCCCTCAGCCATTCCTTTGAGAGTCCTAATCCGAGCGGTGTGCGTGGGAACCGACACGGTGCGGCTGTCCGGGACCACTTCACCGCATATTTTTTGTCACCACATGGGGCGTTACCCTGGCAATTGGAAGCCATCTAAGTTTATGTTAATTTATATTTTTCTTCTGAAAAGAGTGTTTATATATTATTTTATTTTCAAATTTGGTTGTTTATTACTAGGGCTAAATTACAAAATTTGAAACGATCTTTTGTGCATTTCGTTTTTTTCACCTATATAGTGCCCCTTGAGGATGCCCCTATAGTGGCCATCAATAGTCGCCCATTAACAAGGGTTATAAATGTGGGCGAAATCATGTGTCCCATTTAAGTGGCCAATACTCGGCCAGTAGAATATAAGCCAAGGAGGGTGAAATAATGGATCCCATCAAGGTGCCCAATACTGGCACGTTAGAACCAGAAGCACCTAAAATATGCCTGCCCACCCATAGGCCACAAACAGTCTAATATGAAAAAGTACACAATATCAATAACAACTTAGGATTCAAATCCCTCAACCCAAAATTAGGCCTACATTTCAAAATGCCACTACATTTGCGGATTGAGAAAGAGCGCAGTCTGGCACAAGACAGTGGAACCACTGCAAATTGAACATACTGGGCCATTGCATTGTACCAGAATGTGGGGGAGGGTGAACCAGGACAGTACTAAAAACTTAAAGGGGTGAGGGGACACTATAGAACAGGGTAATGTGCACATCATTCTTTGTAAACTAAGGCCACTGAGTGCCCATATACAAGAACAGGGATGGTGATGCTGCGTCCCTCTAGCTGTTGCTAAAATCCAACTCCATGCATGCCTGCACAGGCTCCAGCAAGTAAAATACAGGCCAGCATTTGTGGAGGTGGCGTTTGACAACAGCTGGAGGGCTGCAGGTAGAGCTGGCCAGGGCTATTACATATAGTTGGGACACCACTGCACACAAGGAGTTTACTTTTCACATTTTAAACACACATGGAAATACCTTTTCCCTGTTTCACTGTCTTGGTGAAACTTCGCCAATCTGGCCAGATGGTTTTGCCAATATCCTCCCAGGCCTGCTGCCTGCTCCTCCTGTTTTTGTAGTTGGCATCCTGCGTATCATACAGGCAGCGTTTGCCTTGCACCAGCCTGATGAGGGTTTCAGTGTCACACACAGACTCCTCCATGCTGGATTCTCTGCAAAACTGTGCTTTGCACCTGGGGTTGGGCCTTTTCCAGCATGTTGCAAAATCCAAAACGTGCGTTCGGACTCGCGTTTTCAGTATCAAAAACGCGCAAAATATTCCCATTGAAGTCTATGGGCCAAAACGCGCGACAAACGCCCCAAAAAAAGCTCAAGAACTTGTTTATGCGTCGGGCGTTTTACAGCGCGTTCAAACGCGCTGTAAAATGCTCAAGTGTGAACCAGGGCCATAGGGAAGCATTGGTTTTCACGTGTTGAGCGTTTTACAGCGCGTTTGAACGCGCTGTAAAACGCTCAGGTGTGAACTTAGGGTAAAAGATCAGTAGGTTTATCTTTCTTATTTTAATGCAAAAAAAGTGAATAAATAAAGGCTCATAAGCCCCAGTGCAAAAAAATAAACTCTCTCTGCTTGACAACTGTATATATTTAGCAACATCACTAGGTTTCTCACATGAGCAGAGGCAAACCTTCCAATTGTCCAGGTCCGATGGGATGGCCCTGGGTTTCAGTGTCTGTATTGTGGTCCGTATTGTACCTGCTGGGGAGCGCAGGATGTGTTCTGATCACGTTAACAGAGGAGGGACTACTGAAAGGTGCGGTATTACTACTGTCAAGAAGCACAATGTTGGCATAACTGCTGTGTTGACATAACAACCATGAGCGGGCACAATGTGGGCATAACTACTTTGAGGTGGTACAATGTGGGCCTAATTACTGTGATGGGGCACAATGTGGGAATTACTACTGTGAGGGGCACAATGGGCATAACTACTGTGAAGGGTGCACAATGTAGATACAACATCTGCGTGGGGGCACTAAGAGGACTGGGCAGGATTGGGTATGGATAGATATGTATCAGGCAGAGTTTGAAATGTGGCTTAGTATTAAAAAAAATTGCAGCAGAGCGCATAGCTACAGTATTGTCCCTCTTTGTGTTTATTAAAAGTTGGGAGGTATGGCAGAGGGAGAGGGCTTTTATACCAGTGTATGAACAGCCAACTTTAACCTACTTGGGCCATTGGTCTTACATAATGCTGGACTTGGAAAACAAAGAAAACATGGAAAACAAAGAAAATAAATAAAGTATATCAGAAAAAAATCATTTTAGGGCATTTACAATAAGTTTTTATAAACTGTATTTATAAGTTTAGGTACACTTTAATCATGGAGAAATCCACAGTGTAACCTTTGTTGCAGATTTGCAGCAGACTTTAGCAACTCTGTCTTTATATCCCAGGCCATTGCACTAGGATTTCTGCTGACAATCCTGCTGGTGATGGTGCAGGCAGAGCTTTTGATCCCATGCCATCACTGCTCGATAATTATATTGTGATTTGAACGTACTGTTATGAATCTTGGAAAATGTATTTTTTTTCTTTTTAGAAATACGTGGGCTTGACTTGAGTATGTGTGCAGCCGCCTTTTTATTTTGTCCTCCCTTGTATGCTGACGCTGCTGGCCACCTTGTTTTCCAGAGTGGAGGTCAGAGAGAAGGGTTGTACTGATTCGTGCTGTCCCAGGGGTATATATCATAAATGACTAAAGTGGAAAGACCCTTCAAAAAAGCTTTGTCTACAAGTTCATTTTGAATAATTACATAAAAAATGTTAAGGGTTTGAATAGGGATTTATATTATGTTTATTTGCTGCATTTTTCGTATTAACTATTAAACATTATCTCAGGGTGGATTTGTATTGTATGTAAATGCTCTGGTTAAACATTTTAATTGAACCAGTTATATACAAACAAATACATTTCTTTTGTTTGGTCTGTCCTATTGTTAAGCTAAGCTTCTGCACAGAGAAAAACACAGAGCACTTACTATGCCTGGAACAAAATAAATGCTGACAAATACTGGAAAGGAAGAGAACAGTACCCATGTGGCTTATTGTATTCAACAAAATTTCATTTGGTTTTTGCAGATGGCATTCAGTGCACAGGAGCATGGGGACACAACACGTTTTATCATTTGCCTGTTAGAACTTTGCTCAGTTTGGTTTGGCCTGGGGAGAGAAAGGTTTCCTAGCAAAGTGATAGCATGTACAAAACCAGCTACTCGCGAGAAGTTCGTAAACAGAAGTATGAAAGGTCTGATGGCTTTGATGAACAAAGTCTTGCAGATTTTAGCAGCCTGGGTTTATCACAAGCGCATGGCTTTGAACACTTGCAGGAGCTGAATGAAAGGTTTGCTAATTACATAAATCGAGCTAGAGTGCTAGAGCAAAGAAATGCCATCTTCAGAAAGCAACTGGAGACCTTCCAAAGGATGGATGAGATCTCCGGCCTGGAAGAAGCTTTTGCAGAACAGATTGATCTGAATCGGCAGAGGCTTCGTGAACTGTCTTCAGATCGGTCCAAACTGGAGAGAGAGTACAAAGATGCACATAGGATGGTTGATGAATTTAAAAACAAGTGAGTACTTTTATTCTGTTATGTTTCTATCTGCAGAAGAAATTGGATCTTCGGACCTACAATGCGTATTATGAAAGCACTACATGAGTATTTTGAACCTTGTTTGACAAACGCTTTTTTTTTATTTTTATTACTTGTAACAAGACAACATACAGTATTCTGCAGTGCAGTGCTCATGTTGTGATCACTATTATACAAGTTTGTTTTGTCATTTTTAGAAGATAATGCCGACAACTGCTGTTTTAGTTCCAGAATAGTGTTGTTCAGTATGTGTGAACAGATGTAGAAGAGATGGGTTTGTCACATAAAATAGATAGATAGATAATGGAGGGATAGATAACTAGAATGATAGATAGATAGATAGATAGATAGATAGATATGGGATAAGTAGATATGGAATAGATAGATAGATAGTTAACACAATCTCTGCAAGTTATATGCTTATATATAACCCCGTAATAACTTTTTTTTGGCTGACTATAACTGTCCATTATGTTTATTAATGGCTATATAGCCATCATTGAACACATTATTTTCAATATAACAATACAATGCTGCCACCTAGTTGCCTGTATTGGTATATTTCACTAATAGCTGCCAAAGCCTGCTTGGAGCTTCGGGCTACTATTAGTACCGAGTAACAGGTACCCTGATCTCAGCCGGGGAACGCTGTTATGAGAGCTGGAGAATGCGGCTCCTGCTTTCGGACTGCTTAGATGCCGTGGCACTGGTCACATTTGACCATGGCATCTAAGGGGTGAAATGTATGCGATCAGCCAGGCTGATCACATACATGTGCCACGGGTCTCTACTGTTTGAAAGATGCGACTTCCGCCATTAAAAAAAGATGGAGGGGCCGAAGGAGTTAAAACACAAGGAAAACTATAAGAATGTGGTATTGCAGTAATCGTACTGACCCGGAGAATGAAGTTAACAGTTCAGTTTAACCATATAGGGAACACTGTAAAAACAAGACCCATAAAATTATGGCACAATTGTGTTTTTTACCATTTCCACTACACGGTATGCAATACTAAATGGACTATTAGAAAGTACAACTTGTCCCACAAAAAAAAGCCCTCATATGGCTATGTGAACAGAAAAATAAAAAAAGTTATGTCCCTGGAAAGGCAGGTGAAAGAGTGAAAAACGAAAATGCAAAAGCAGAAAATTGCCAAGTAATGAAGTGGTTAATTATTACTCTGCTTAGATGAACCAAATGGTTGTTGAGCATAAGCATAACCTATTACATTACTTGAAGTGTCACCACATTTATTTATTTTGAAGTTCTGAAATTGCTTACATATGAAGAAATAGTTTATCACAAAGTGATACCAGCAACCAGGGGTGCACCTAGCCTTTCTGCTGCCTCAGTTGAAAATTAATTGATCTTAGATGGGACGAACCCAGGAACTTAGCATATACACAGATATAATTCAAAAATGTATATCCAAAATGTATCTTTATTGAAATTGATCAAACAAATAAATAGATGCATAAATTGGCAAAGACAAACACAACCACATGGAGAGTACACAAAACACGTTGGGACATCAAATATAGCAATGCAAGTAGTGGAAAAGGTGGGCTGGAAAAACAAGTACCGTATTTTTTGCCCCATAAGACGCACTTTCCCCCCCCCCAAAAGTGGGGGGAAAGTGCCCCTGCGTCTTATAGGGCGAATGCTGCCAATTTACTTTGCAGTATGCAATGCTGCAGCATCGCAGACTGCGATGTATTAGTGAGGAGGGAGAATGGGGCTGTAGTAGGCGGGGAGAGCAGTGCAGGCCCTGTACTCTGGCCCGCCACTCAGTATGTACTGTATTATACCTAGTGTTAATCATAATATCTAAACTGCGCTCTCCCTGTGTCACGGCTGAGGATGGGGAAAACCCTCAGCCGTGCGATGCCAGATGATGTTGGTCGCTGCTCGGCCAGGACGACAGAATTAGGGAGCAGGTTACCTCCTAACGCTTCCCTAACCTGACCCTGACTCCTAACCATATGAGCCAACCCTGATGGTGGGAGGAATCATACACCGGAACCTAATATTCTCTGCTAGCCCTCAGGATTGCCCTGGAACAAGGAGCAGGGTAAGACGACCTGTTCCTCCTAGGCATGGAGGAACAGGAGTCTCACTGGCCAAGCTGCAAGGAGAAAGGGTACAAAACAGACCTATGGATATGGCAGGTGAACTGCACTAGTTCCACCTACCTGCCACAGCCTTGCTGACTGGATCCCTGTGCTGACACGCTGATTACCACACCAAACTTAAATGGACACAGCCAACACACATACACACACAGGAACCCAGATCCACAGCTGCATTAAATAACAAAAGGAATACAACATCAACTGAACATCGCACGGCTGAGGGTTTTCCCCATCCTCAGCCGTGACATTATGACCACAAGGGTGGCTCTCACTGGCAGATGGTATCAAGCAGGAGGACGACTCCAGCAGACCATGGCTGAAGTACCCCTCTGACTACTGCTCTCATCTCAGCAGAGGCTATATAGGCCCAAGTAGCCACACCCACACAGACACACCCAGTGTTCACAAAGAAGGGATTTAACCCTTCCTACACCAGGCATGAGAAAACAGCCACATAAAGGGGAAGTGAACAAACACCTATCACACAGCAGCTGTTACCGCCAGCAACGACCTGCGTGGCAACTATGTCCTGGGAGCAAGCCAGAAGGCCGAGACACTGCCACCACATGTACACAAAGAACACGTTGCCGCAGACAACCGCAAGTGACGGAACAACACAGTGCACACACACATATAACACCCCGTGCACACCAAACGGATAAAAGGCACACCTTTAAAGAGAGGTTGCCAGGTGCAACGGCATGCACATAGCAGCAAGCAGCCTAGCACAGCTCAGACTGCTATACTGACAATAACATGTTGCCAGCGGCAACCACAAGTGAGGCAACATACTAGCGGCACTCATCTGTGGTTGAACAACAAAACCAGACCGCAGGCAACAACGACCATGGTCGTGACACTCCCACCCCTCAAAGCCCCCCCCCCCACAAAAAAAAGGGAAAACCAGAGAGGGACCAATACAAGGGGATAGGAGAAGGGGAATCAGTGTCATAATATGCGCGTCTCCCCAGGACTGCTGCCGGCCCCTGGAGCAACACACAGGAACCAGGAGCCGACTGCCAGGCTCCGGAGCAACACACAGGAACCGGAGACCAGCAAAGAAACAGCCCGGGGAGAGCGCACTGACACTGCGTCCACTCTCCACTCACATCCCCACTCCAGTCGCTGCCAGCAGACACTCCTAACCAGCACCCAGCCGGACCACTAACGGAATGCTGCCAGCAGACGACCAGAGATAGGAACATGGAGAGGGACGAGGGATCACCAACACGGACATGGAAGGTAAGGTGGCAGGGAATAAGCCACCAACCACGCTGTTAACGGTGATCCCCAAAACGCTCTCCCTCCGGAGAACGCGCATGCAGGCCGAAAGCAGATGGCGCTGCATGCTGCACCCTCTTCCGAGGGTGTGCGACCGCACACCAAACAAATAACGGTGAAGGAATAAAAGTAAGGGGACACCAAAACAGACAACGGTGAAGGAATGGCGGGAAAAGCCACTCACCGTGCCGTCAGCGGTGAAACCCCCAAAACGCTCCCCCACCGGAGAACGCGCATGCACCCCACAAACGTATGGCGATGCATGCTGCACCCTCTTCCGAAGGTGTGCACCCGCACACCAAACAAACTACGGTGAAGGAATAAAAAAGGTAAGGGGACATTAAAACAGGCAAAGGTGAAGAAATGGCGGGGACTAGCCACTCAAATGGTAATCCCCAAAATGCTCTCCCTCCAGAGAACGCGCATGCACCCCACAAACATATGGCGATGCATGCTGCACCCTCTTCCGAGGGTCACACCACGTGAGGAGCCATTGTGGTCATACTGTCAGAAGGGATTTAACCCTTCCTACACCACGCATGAGAAAAAAGCCACATAAAGGAGAAGTGAACAAACACCTATCACACAGCAGCTGTTACCACCGGCAACGACCTGCGTGGCAACTATGTCCTGGGAGCCAGCCAGAAGGCCGAGACACTGCCACCACATGTACACAAAGAACACGTTGCCGCAGACAACCGCAAGTGACGGAACAACACAGTGCACACACACATATAACACCCCGTGCACACCAAACGGATAAAAGGCACACCTATAAAGAGAGGTTGCCAGGTGCAACGGCATGCACATAGCAGCAAGCTGCCTAGCACAGCTCAGGCTGCTATACTGACAATAACAACATGTTGCCAGCAGCAACCACAAGTGAGGCAACATACTAGCGGCACTCACCTGTGGTTGAACAACAAAACCAGACCGCAGGCAACAGCCTGCGGTACAGGAGTCACGACCATGACCATGGTCGTGACACCCGGCTCCCCATCTGTACCGTACTTACCAATACACATGTCACACTCCGTCTCCTGTAGTAAGCGCTAGCAGGCAGGCCGGGCTGCAGGCGGCCGTAACTCACTGAGGTCACGTGCCTGCTCCGCCTACTTTATGAATTAAGCAGGCGGAGCAGGCACGTGACCTCAGTGAGTTACGGCCGCCTGCAGCCCGGCCTGCCCGCTAGCGCTTACTACAGGAGACGGAGTGTGACATGTGTACCGGTAAGTATGGCACAGATGGGGAGCAGGGGGAGCGCAGTTTAGATATTATGATTAACACTAGGTATAATACAGTACATACTGAGCGGTGGGGCCAGAGTACAGTGCCTGCACTGCCCCGCCGCTCTCCCCGCCTACTACAACCCCTCCTTAGGGATATATGGATGGGATAATGATGGGGGGAGGGTCTGTGGATGGCATTATGATTGGGGGAATCTGTAGATGGCATTATGATGGTGGGGGGGAATCTGTGAATGGCATTATGATGGTGGGGGATCTGTGGATGGCATTTTTATCCCCACATAACAGTGCCATCCACAAATCCCCCACCCCATAACAGTACATCCTCCACAGCCCCCCCATAATAGTGTCATGCACAGACCGCCATTAGTTCAAACCCACCAAAAGCACACCTTTTGTTTAAAAATATATTTTTTCTTATTTTCCTCCTCAAAAACCTAGGTGCGTCTTATGTGCCGATGCGTCTTATAGGGCGAAAAATACGGTAAAAATAAATACTAAATCAAACCATTTGGCTCCCCTACCTAGATAAAAGACCATGATTCACAACATATACACAATACAAACCCGGCTAGTGGCACCTCAAGGAGACTCCGACACGTGTTTCGCATCAGCTTTCTCAGGAGGACTGATTTGAAAATTAAAATGGCACCTCCCATGCCAAATTCTCAACCTAACCTCTACAATTTACCTCTACTGTTAAAGACATACTTGGAAAACATTACATACAGTACAAACCGGATTCCCAAAAAGTTGGGACACTATACAAATCGTGAATAAAAACTGAATGCAATGATGTGGAGGTGCCAACTTCTAATATTTTATTCAGAATAGAACATAAATCACGGAACAAAAGTTTAAACTGAGAAAATGTACCATTTTAAGGGGAAAATATGTTGAATCAGAATTTCATGGTGTCAAC
This sequence comes from Bufo gargarizans, assembly GCF_014858855.1. Classification (NCBI taxonomy): domain Eukaryota; kingdom Metazoa; phylum Chordata; class Amphibia; order Anura; family Bufonidae; genus Bufo; species Bufo gargarizans. Next base: position 470,449,444 of record NC_058083.1, on the reverse strand, counting down.
AAATCCCCAAAAAGTTGGGACAAGGCCATTTTCACCACTGTGTGGCATCTCCCCTTCTTCTTACAACACTCAACAGACGTCTGGGGACCGAGGAGACCAGTTTAGAAACAGGAATGCTCTCCCATTCTTGTCTAATACAGGCCTCTAACTGTTCAATCGTCTTGGGCCTTCTTTGTTGCACCTTCCTCTTTATGATGCGCCAAATGTTCTCTATAGGTGAAAGATCTGGACTGCAGACTGGCCATTTCAGTACCCGGATCCTTCTCCTACGCAGCCATGATGTTGTGATTGATGAAGAATGTGGTCTGGCATTATCTTGTTGAAAAATGCAGGGTCTTCCCTGAAAGAGATGAAGTCTGGATGGGAGCATATGTTGTTCTAGAATCTAAATATATTTTTCTGCATTGATTGTGCCTTTCAAGACATGCAAGCTGCCCATGCCACACGTACTCATGCAACCCCATACCATCAGAGATGCAGGCTTCTGAACTGAGCGTTGATAAAAACTTGGGTTGTCCTTGTCCTCTTTGGTCCAGATGACATGGCGTCCCAGATTTCCAAAAAGAACTTCAAATCGTGACTCGTCTGACCACAGAGCAGTCTTCCATTTTGCCACACTCTATTTTAAATGATCCCTGGCCCAGTGAAAACGCCTGAGCTTGTGGATCTTGCTTAGAAATGGCTTCTTCTTTGCACTGTAGAGTTTCAGCTGGCAACGGTGGATGGCACGGTGGATTGTGTTCACTGACAATGGTTTCTGGAAGTATTCCTGAGCCCATTCTGTGATTTCCTTTACAGTAGCATTCCTGTTTGTGGTGCAGTGTCGTTTAAGGGCCCGGAGATCACAGGCATCCAGTATGGTTTTACGGCCTTGACCCTTACGCACAGAGATTGTTCCAGATTCTCTGAATCTTCGGATGATGTTATGCACAGTTGATGATGATAGATGCAAAGTCTTTGCAATTATTCGCTGGGTAACACCTTTCTGATATTGCTCCACTATCTTTCTGTACAACATTGTGGGAATTGGTGATCCTCTACCCAACTTGGCTTCTGAGAGACACTGCCACTCTGAGAAGCTCTTTTTATACCCAATCATGTTGCCAATTGACCTAATTTGTGTTAATTGGTCTTCCAGCTCTTCGTTATGCTCAAATTTACTTTTCCCAGCCTCTTATTGCTACTTGTCCCAACTTTTTAGGGATTTGTTGACACCGTGAAAATTTGAATCAACGTATTTTTCCTTTAAAATGATACATTTACTTGGATTAAACATTTGATCTGTCATCTACGTTCTATTACAAATAAAATATTGACATTTGCCATCTCCACATCATTGCATTCAGTTTTTATTCACAATTTGTTTAGTGTCCCAACTTTTTGGGAATCCGGTTGGTACTACATCCAGTGATATCTGCTCTGATATTGATGTTCTCTTCCCCATCTTCTCAACACCCCATCCTGCCACCACTAATACTGCACTCACAATGCTCCCCAATACTGTACGGCAGAAACAGATTAACATTCTGAAAATACAAGTACCACACAGATTGTTCCTGCCACTTTCAACAATTATTGGCACACAGTGCCCTAAACAATTACTGTTTAGTGTCCCTGACAGTAATAGTAACGTGAACACAGTGTCCCTCACAGTAATACTGCTCCTGAAAGTCCCACCAATAGTAAAATTCTCTGCTAGGGTGCACTTAGTGCTAAAAGTGAACCCAGTAGTAATAATGCTTCCAATGTACCCCAGAAGTAATAAGGCCCCCAAAGCGCCCATATTAGTAGTCAAGTTCCCCATAGTTCCCAGTAGTAATAATGCCCACCATAATGCCTCCAGTACAAATAATTCTGTTTATAATGTGTGCCAGTACAAAAAATACCCTGTTACATTGTGAGCCAATACTAAAAATGCCCCCTTATAATGTGTGTCAGCACAAAAAGTACCCCCCTATAATGTGTGCCAGTACAACAAGACGCCCCCTTATAATGTGTGCCAGTATAAAAAAATACCACCTTATAATTAGTGATGAGCGGCATAGGCAATATTCGAATTCTCGATATTTCGCAAATTTTTGTCAGAATATTCACTGCAAATTTGAGAATTCTTGATCTCCAGTCATTGTTTACTTGATTGTGAAAATCGGCAATATAATATATTCACAATAAATTAGTGATTAGAATATTTAACACTATTCCCGAGTATGAATATATAACACTATATTCTAATATTAAGTGGCGATATTCGCGATTCGAATATTCACGCTCAACACTACTTATATGTGCCAGTACTCAAATACCCCATTATAATGTGTGCCATTACAAAATTACTCCCTTATAATGTGCTCCAGTAGAAAAATTGACCCTTATAACATGTTTCAGTACAAAAATACCCCCTTATAATGTGTGTCAGTACACAAAATGCCCCATATAATGTGTGCCAGTACAAAAAATATCCCTATTTAATGTGTGCCAGTACAAAAACTGCCCCCTTAAAATGTGTGCCATAACAAAAAAATACCCCTTATCATGTGGCCAGTACAAATAATACACCCTTATAATGTGTGCCAGTACACAATATGATTTATAATGTGTGAGAGAACAAAAAATGCCCTCCTTTAATGTGCAACAGTACAAAAAAATACACCCTTATTATGTGTGCCAGAACAAAAAATACCCCCTTATAATGTGCGCCAGTACAAAAAATGCTCTTATAATGTGCAACAGTACAAAAGATACCTCCTTTTAATGTATGCCAGTACAAAAAATGGCCCTTATAATGTGTGCCATAAAAAAATACCCCCTTATAATGTGCACCAGTACAAAAAATGGCCCTTATAATGTGTGCTATGACAAAAAATACCCCCTTATAATGTGTGCCAATACAAAAAATACACCCTTATAACTTGTGCCTGTATAGAAAATGCCCTTTATAGTGTGTGCCAGTACAAAAAAATGCCCTCTTATAATGTACGACAGTACAAAAAAATCCCACATCATGTGTGCCAATTCAAAAAAATACCCCCTTATAATGTGCACCAGTAATAATATAATAATAATAATAACATTTATTTATATAGCGCCACCATATTCCGCAGCGTTTTACAAATTCATAGGGTTCATGTACGAAACAAAACTAACTGGCTAATATGCAACTGAAACACTAGGAGTCAGGTTCCTGCTCTCAAGAGCTTACAATCTATGAGGAATTGAGGGTGACACATAAGGTAGTTGATTGTGATAAGTAGGATTTGAGCCATTATTGAACTGACAGAAGTGGTGCCGGCCGATCTGCTTTGGGTTTGGGACTACTAGAGGATCGAGTTTAGGCCAGAGGAGTAGGTTGGGGAAATGTTTAGTGTGGGAAAAGTCATTTTAGGTAGCTTGATAAGCCTGCCTAACAAAATATGTGTTTTTAAGTCATGTTTGATGGTGGAAAAGTTGTGAATTGACCTAGTATTCGGGGGCAGAGTATTCCAAAGAGTAGGTGCAGTTCGAGAAAAGTCTTGAAGATGGGAGTAAGAGGTATGAAATATGGAGGTTATTAATCTTAGGTCGTAACAGAACAGAGAGCACAGGTAGAGTGGTAGATGGAGATGAGGGAGGAGATGTATGGAAGTGCAGCACTGTGGAGAGCTTGGTGGGTGAGGGTGAGAAGTTTGAACTGTATTTTGTGGTGGATGGGCAACCAGTGAAGTTACTGGCACAGAATAGTAGCATCAGTGTAGCGGTTGGATGAATAGATGAGCCTGGCTGCAGTATTTAGGACAGACTGAAGGCGGAAGAGTTTAGTGAGAGGGAGACCGATTAGTAATGCGTTACAGTAGTCAAGACAAGAATGAATCAAGGCAACAACAAGAGTTTCCACCATAAGAAAAGGGCGGATTCTGGCGATATTCTTGAGGTGCAGACGACAAACGCGTGTAAGTGATTGAATATGGGGAACAAAGGAAAGATCAGAGTCAAATGTGGCCCAAAGACAGCGGACATGTTGCACAGGAGTTATCATAGTGCTGCAGAGTTAGTAGATGGGGAAAGACAAGAAGTTCCGTTTTTGAGAGCTTCAATTTTATATACAGAGAGGACATGATGTTAAAGACAGCTGCCAGACAATTACTGGTGTTTTGGAGTAAAGCAGGGCTGATGTCAGGGGATGAAGTGTATAGTTGGGTGTCGTCAGCATAGAGATGGTATCGAAATCCAAATCTACTGATAGTCTGTCTGATGGGGGCTGTATAGAGGGAGAAGAGTAGAGGACCTAGTACTGAGCCCTGAGGAATGCCGACATCAAGAGGAAGAAGAGAAGAAGACGAGCCAGTGAATGATACACTAAAGGAGCGGCCAGAGAGATAGGAATAGAACTAAGAGAGAGCAGTGTCCTTAAGGCCAATTGAGTGGAGCATGGTGAGGAGGAGTTTTTGGTCTACGGTATCAAACGCTGCAGAGAGATCCAGCAGAATCAGTAGAGAATAGTCACCATTTCTTTTTGCTGTTAGGAGATCGTTAGACATTTTAGTAAGGGCAGTTTCTGTAGAGTGAAGAGGGCGAAAGGCAGATTGTAAGGGGTCAAGAAGAGAGTTTGCACAGAGATAGCTTATTAAGTGAGAGAAGACAAGACGTTCAAGGAGTTTAGAGATGAAGGGGATGTTAGAAACAGGTCTGTAGTTAGCAGCACAGGTTGGGTCAAGAGATGGTTTCTTTAGTAGTGGGGTGATAATAGAGTGTTTGAAAGAGGAGGGAAAGATACCGGAAGAGAGAGAGAGATGTAAAAATTGTAGTTAGGTGAGTGATGACAGCTGGGGAGAGGGACTGGAGGAGGTGTGATGGAGCAGGATCACTGCTACAGGTTGTGAGTCGAGAAGAAGAGAGAAGCCTGGAGACTTCTTCCTCTGTTATAGGGTCAAAAGAGGAGAGAAAGCATCTGGAGGAATTGGAGGGAGGAGGATTGAAATTATTTTGGGACTGGGAGATTATTTCCTGCCGGATACTGCCAATCTTGTCTCTGAAGTAAGTGGCCATGCCATTAGCGCAGTACAAAAATATGTCCCTTATAATGTGTGCCAGTGCCCAAATAGCCCTTTATAATTTGTGTCAGAACAAAAATGCATAAGGTGGCTTTTTTGTACTGGCACACAAAAGGGGGAATTGTTGTACTGGCCCACAAAAGGTGGAATTTTTTTGTACTGGCACACATTATAAGGTGGTATTTGTGTACGGGTACACATTATAAGGGACATAATAAGGGAGTTGAGTGGTTTTCATTCTCTTCATACTTTCATTCTCTGGGTCAGTACGATTACAATAATCCCACATATGTATACTTTTTATTGAGTTTTCAAACAATAAATTTTGTTTTTGCATCACCATATTTTGACCCCTCAACATTTTTACTTTTATGTGTATGGAGCTGTGTAAGGGTTAATTTTTTATGGGGCATGACTTTTTAAATCTCTTTTTAGTGAAGCGACTGAAAAAATGGTGAATCGGCCATTTTAACTATTTTGCCATTTCGTAGTTTGCTGTATAGGATAAATATTTTTATATTTTAATAGTACAGGCATTTTCGCACACAGCAATGCCCATGATGTTAATTTTTTTACTTGTTTATGTATTTTTATTTTCATTTTGGGGAAGGGGGGATGATTTTCTCTTTTTTTAATGTTCTTAAAAACTTTTTTCTTTTACACTTTTTAATAGTTCCCCTAGGGAACCATAACAAGCATTCATTAGATTGCCTTTCTCATAGAACCCAATGCCCTAGCATTAGAGTCTTTGAGAATTACACTAAGTTCCACAGGTAGGCTCTTCATAGGAACTAATGTGTGTCAGCCTCGTGTAACTCAGGAGGACAGAGGCTGCCGCACATTGCATCCAGCTCCCCTGATCCTCACTAGGGGGAGTCTGTGCATGGCCCCAGGTTTTTATCCTCACAGATGCTGTGGTCACATTTGACCGTGGCATCTGAGGGGTTAAATGTATGTGATTGATGTTATTGGCGATCGTATACATTAGTCCCGGTGCCTGCTCTTTAAAACAGCACGCTCACCTTGCGACTTACGAGTAGGCACCATATTTAAAGTCCTGACTGTTGACATATATACTGTAGTCATAAGGTGGTCGGAAACAAGTTAAAGAGGACAGGATCATCTCTCCCAACACGTTTGTTTTTCTAGAACAGGGCTCCACAAAACCTCCATAGACACTGAATTAAAAGAGGAAATAAGACTGCCACTAGAGGGAGCATAGGAGTTCAGTGCTTACTGTAGTAATATTACGATCCAACAAGCATGACTGTATGCAATAAGCTCCCTCTAGTGGCAATTGCAGACACTCAGCATGTTATTATTTATGCATATTTAGGGGAAGTTCACTTTTTCATCACTGAAGATGAATGTTGCATGTTGAATCTAACCGCTAGAATGCTTTTATGAATGTTTTACAAACCCATATATCATGGATTATTTTGGCAATTCACAGGTACAAAAATGAATGTGAATATCAGCTATTCCTGAAAGATAATCTGGAGCGACTTAATAAGGTAAGTCAGCAACTCTTGGTAACTTGGGTCATTTATAGAAGGTGGCATGTATACCTTGTGAATGACGTCCAACCCCAAAATCAAGCTTTATGATGAGATGTATTACTACAACTAGTAGAAGAAATAACTGGGTCCAGATAAAACATGTATTTATCCCCCCGGATGCTTTTATTATGTTCACAGCTCATTTTTATTGATCCTTGCATTTACCTTTTTATAAATCTCAGTCTTTATGAACTGAACAAAGGTCTAATGAAAAATGGATTGCGCTGTAACATGTCCTCTATCAATTATGGTTCAGGTTCACACTTAGCTGTCGAAACGAGAAGCTGTGGTTTTGTTCCTGAACATCAAACAAGTGTGAAACATGGTAATTTTCTATTTCTACCTCCAGTCATATATTTTCTTTAATGTACTCCATATCATAAATATAAACTGGGGCAGACTTCTTTAACATATAATATCTAAAACATACCATCTGATTGGATTCCATTAAAGCCTACCAAAAAGCCAATTCTGTCCCTAATAATAGATAAATACATATACACATATAGTAATAACACATCCCTGGTTCATAGTAGAATAAAATAGTAGTTATTTTGCAGGATTAAACCCAGGCAGAGCAAAAACGTAAAGGGGTTCTCCAGGATTTTACTATTACTATTGATCAGCTGTTTCAGAGTAGCTTTGACATTGAGATGGGGGCAGCACTGCAGTTACCAGCTGAGTCCACTACACATTGGTGACAATGCTGACTTCTGGCGCTGGAGCTACTTTGAGACCACTGACTGGCTGGTGAGTGTGCCAAGGCCAACTGATCTTGTGTTAATGGCCTATGAGTGCATCAATAGTAAAATCCTGTACACCCCTTTTACCCTTTCCTACAATAAACATTTATCATTTTTTTTTACTTCCTGCCCTTTAAAATGCATCATTTTTCAGTTTATATTTTCTTTTGAACTTGTTTTGTTTTCTAATAGCTCAATTTAATATTCAATAGAATGTATTGGAGAAAAAAATATTAATGGGGAGAGATTGGAAAATAATGCAAGTGAACCACTGTTTTACAGGTTTCATTTCTACAGTATTTATTGTGCAGAAAAATGCCACATTACGTTTATTCCATGGGTCAATATGGATGCAGAAATACCACAGTTATATACTTTTTATGTTGTAATACTTAAAAAAAGAAAATTTGGAAAAAATCTTTATTTGCATTGCCATATTCTAACACCCATAATTTTTTTTTAGATGTTTGTCTGTAGAGCTCAGTGTTTGCAAGGCAATCTGTAGTTTTATTGATATTTTGGGGTATATATTGATTATATTTATTTATTTATATTTATATATTGATTACATTTATTCTACTTTTTTATAAGAAACAAAGCAACAACAAAATATTCAGCTATTGTTTCCATTACGGCGCTCACCTAATGGGATAATAGCTTTTATATTCTGATATTTATGGGATGCGTCTATACAAATGATGTTTTTTTATTGTTTGTTAATTTTTACATACAAAATGGGGAAAGGAGATTATATGATCTTTGAATTCTTTATTTTTTTTATATATTTTTAAAAACATGTTTTTACTTTTTTATGATTTCAGCTTAACACATATGGAAGGCCCTGGGCCCCAATACAAAATCTGTAACAGCCACCAGCAACCTTATGCTATTTATAATACTGTTGGACCCGGGTACAACCGTGGTGGTGTACCTTCAATGGAAGCAATGCAATGGAGCCTAGGTGGAAGGAGGGGCCTGAAGCTGAACTCCTTTGCTTCCCAATCTGAAAATTCAGCATTTTCATGCAGTCACCACTATGGGAAGTGCAGTGCAAACAGATTATTACAGCTTTTATTTCAGTCAATAGTAACTGCATACATTTTTATAGACTGAGCTCCCCCTAATGGTGGCGAAAGGCAGACAGTTTTAAACGGGAATCAGGAGATTTATCATTGTGTTTATGGCAGTTGTTTGATGTGAATACATTAAGAAATACAGTGTTCAGAATGACAAGCATATTTATGAAGCACCAGTTCCACTTTTTCTGACATAGAAGTTGGATAAAGTGGGTGAGGCTGAGGGTGACTTTTTTTTAAATAAAATATCTTCCACTTAATAAAAAAAGACAAACTCATCAGAAATCCCAGGCATTGCGCTTTACACTCTGCATTGCCTGGAAGTGATTGACACACACGTACTGGAAAACTGGCTGGGGCAGCAGGGCCCATACTAAGTTTTGCTATGGGGCCCTATGAGATCTGTGTACACCCTTGTCTGCATTCACTGTAGTTTCAATACAGCCTGGAAATATTCGAGTATACCTGCAGTTAATCACAAACAAACCAGTCACTGTTGTAAGGTTGCTGAAGTGGGGCGCCAGGGGAGCGGTGCTGCACCTGTCAACAATATCTCAACACAATTTGCTGTTGATCCAGCACAAGCTTTGTTTCTCATAAGACACATGTCCTTATCGGTTTCCACTCGAACATGAGGCAAAAATTTATCAAACAGAGGCACAACGCTTGATGGTTATCACAAAGGATGTTCAATCGAAAGGAAGAAAGTTAATTGTCACCACTTCTTCTGGGGCAAATATAAGCCACTCATACAAATCACAAGATCTAACTAGGTTGGCTCTGCAGTGGTGACTCTCTAGAAGATAAGCTCCTCTATCTTTCCCTCTCTGGTTCTGTGGACTTACTGCATCTATACAGTTTTCATGGGGCCCACTTCTGCCCCAGTGTCCATGCACGGCCAGCACTCACAGTTCCTCAGCAACTCCACCTCTGCAACTGCATCTCCTGCCAGAATTTACAGTTCCTCGGAAACTCCATCTGCTGCAGGCACTTACAGTTGCTTGGCTGTCTGATTTGGCTCAGGGCAACTAGCTCAAACCTGTCTCTGTGTCATGCTTCTCTCCAGCCTTCTGTTTTCCTGCAGTTATCCTCTCTCTTTTTTTTATTTTTTCGCACATTGGTTAAATTTACAGCAAGCGGGTGTTTATCCATACACACAGAAATCTGCCCAGCAACCGGTGACACCAACTAACCATCCTTTTAAGTCCTCTGCCCTGCCTACAAGAATGTCTAGCGCAATGTATATGTGCCATGTTTCCCAACTATCATAAGATCCCCAATGAGGGAGACCCTATGCCTGACTAACCTACTATAGACTGTTGTCCAGGACCGCGACTCCTGCCTCCATTCTGCTGGATTCATGCCTGACTTAGTGCCCACACAAGCTCCTGATCATCATCTGATCACATGAGAATACCTGATCACCAAACAGTGAAAATAGCATTATACTAAAATGCAAGTACAGCAACATTAACATTTGATCATCATTGCCAAACCATTCATAACATACCCCTCTTACACCGGATATAGAAAATGAACTGCCCAAAATTATTATTAATTATATATTGTACTGCGTTAACAAAGTTAAGGATTCCAGTCTGAAATGGGATCCCTCGTTACCAAACTATCCCTGAAGGGCCCCCTAATATGAGCTCCTTGCAATTTCTCCTATGCATTTTTCACCCCCTAGATATGAAAGGTCATTGGGTTGTTCAATATACAGAAGCAAGGTGCTCAGTAAAGCTAATGGCCCATGGTGGAGATTGACCCCTACAGTGGATATTGGTCTAAGAAATATCTTAAAGTAAATCTGTCACATGGATTATCACTAATAAAGTAAAACTATTGCCATGTAGAATATAATACCTCCTTCACTGATGTACCTTCCATTCAGTGTTTCTTGTTTTATATCTTGTGGAAATCATCTTTGTATAATATGCAAATTAGGCAGTAAGGTTCCCAGAGGGGCCTTATTTTCTTTAAACGATGCCCAGGAATGCCACCCTCTAGTGCCCAGGCCCGCCCTCCAGCATAGCCCAAGCACGCCTCTCCTGAGCTGAGACTGCACGCCCCCATCAGCGCCGTTGCCTCCGCCCCACCCCTACATCACTGTTGCAAGGTAACGTCGCCAACACTTGCCTTCAGCTTCGCTGAGAAATCTTGCCGAGACGCATGCCCAGTGACACATTTGAGGCTGATGTCCTCAGCAGGACATGAAGTGCAGGCAGACTGGTACTGCGGCTGCGCAATATTTCTCAGTGAAGCTGAAGGCAAGTGTGGGCAGCGTTACCTCTCGTCAGTGACGTAGCGGGGAAAGGGCACCTTACTGCGTAATTTGCATCTTGGAGGATATGGAATGGAATGTTCTTCAGGAAAGGAGGTATTACATGGCAATAGTTTTACTTTATTAGTGATAATCCATGCAACAGATTTACTTTAAGACATTGTGCATGATTGGTCACATTTTTTTATTAATATCATTTATTTTATTTTCATCATTTGATCCATTAAGAAACATCACCTAGAGGATAAAGGAGAAGAATAAAGCAAATTCACAACCATTCTATCAAGCAAAACAGCTGCACATAAACCACATCAACCAGAAGGCTTTACCCATGCTTCTGTGTCACATTCAGCATGTCTTTTACCTCCTATGCTCTCCTTGGTCCAGATTTTTATTGCTAGTTGTACCAATGAGACCCCAGCATTTTATCTATTTAATTATGCTGCACAGCTGTACAACTGGTTCCAGGACATGTATACTAAACAATTCAATAAAAATTCCATTAAAGATAAAGTAAAAGCCAAAGTGGAAAAGAAAAAGAAAAAAGTTTACTTTATTAGACTTTCTCCCAATTAGTAATGTGATAGCCTTGTCCTGGCTCAGTATTGCACCATATGTGATCCTGAATGTTCTCACTTGTCTTAATGTTGGCCAGACGTCAGATCACAGAAATGAGGACATGCTTTCAATGTAATTGATATTAAAGGAACAAGTAAAGAGCTGCAAACCTCTAAAGCAATGCTGTGGGAATGGTGGGATCGATTCTAAGATTTCTTTTTAGTTTTTATTGTCAAAGTCAGGCAGTTAAAGTCTAATACCACTACTGTACTGTGTTTTTGCCAGTAATGCAACAGGTGATACAGTATGCCTCTTTCTACTTCTAACATTAGAACAACTGTCAGTGCAGTAGCTGGGCTTGAAGTGACCCCAATGCTACACTGGGTCCTCAGGACACCATTGAGGTGTCACCATGTTTTGCTGCTATCTGAAAGGGATAGTAAAGTGTGGGGCATCCCAATAAGTGTGGTGCATCCCAATAGCAAATAAGTCCAGAGTCAAGGTTTCCAGTAACCCAATGTGCTTCTTTACTGGAGGAACTTAAGTGCAAAACAATACAGGCACATCACAGAGCTAGGTTCTCCAGTCTGCATCCTGGCAGAAAAAGGTTTTAGGCCTCATGCACACGAAAGTATTTTTTCACTGTCCGCAAAACGGGGTTCCGTTGGTCCGTGATCCGTGACCGTTTTTTCGTCCGTGGGTCTTCCTTGATTTTTGGAGGATCCACGGACATGAAAAAAAAGTCGTTTTGGTGTCCGCCTGGCCGTGCTGAGCCAAACGGATCCGTCCAGAATTACAATGCAAGTCAATGGGGACGGATCCGTTTGACGTTGACACAATATGGTGCAATTGCAAATGGATCCGTCCCCATTGACTTTCAATGTAAAGTCTGGAGTCCCTTTTATACCATCGGATCAGAGTTTTCTCCAATCCGATGGTATATTTTAACTTGAAGCGTCCCCATCACCATGGGAACGCCTCTATGTTAGAATATACTGTCGGATATGAGTTACATCGTGAAAACTCATATCCGACAGTATATTCTAACACAGAGGCGTTCCCATGGTGATGGGGACGCTTCTAGTTAGAATATACTACAAACTGTGTACATGACTGCCCCCTGCTGCCTGGCAGCACCCGATCTCTTACAGGGGGTCGTGATCAGCACAATTAACCCCTCAGATGCCGCACCTGAAGGGGTTAATTGTGCGTATCATAGCCCCCAGTAAGAGATCAGGGCTGCCAGGCAGCAGGGGGCAGACCCCCCCTCCCCAGTTTGAAAATCATTGGTGGCCAGTTCGGCCCCCCCTCCCTCCCTCTATTGTAATAAGAACATTGGTGGCCAGTGTGCGGCCTCCCCCGGCCCCCCTCTCTCCCTCTATTGCATTAATAACATTGGTGGCCAGTGTGCGGCCTCCCCCGGCCCCCCTCCCTCCCTCTATTGTAATAAGAACATTGGTGGCAAGTGTGCGACCTACCCTCTCCCTCCCCCCTTCCGATCATTGGTGGCAGCGGAGTTCCGATCAGAGTCCCAGTTTAATTGCTGGGGCTTCAATCGGTAACCATGGCAACCAGGGCGCTACTGCAGTCCTGGTTGCCATGGTTACTTAGCAATAGTAGAAGCATCATACTTACCTGCTGGCTGCTGCGATGTCTGTGTCCGTCTGGGAGCTCCTCCTACTGGTAAGTGACAGGTCTGTGCGGCGCATTGCTAAATGAACTGTCACTTACCAGTAGGAGGAGCTCCTGGCCGGACACAGACATCGCAGCAGCCAGCAGGTAAGTATGATGCTTCTACTATTGCTAAGTAACCATGGCAACCAGGACTGCAGTAGCGTCCTGGTTGCCATGGTTACCGATCGGAGCCCCAGCGATTAAACTGGGACTCCGATCGGAACTCCGCTGCCACCAATGATCGGGGGGGGGGGGAGAGGGGAGGCCGCACACTGGCCACCAATGTTCTTATTACAATAGAGGGAGGGGGGGCCGGGGGAGGCCGCACACTGGCCACCAATGTTCTTATTACAATAGAGGGAGGGGGGCCGGGGGAGGCCGCACACTTGCCACCAATGTTCTTATTACAATAGAGGGAGGGAGGGAGGGGGGGCCGGGGGAGGCCGCACACTGGCCACCAATGTTCTTATTACAATAGAGGGAGGGAGGGGGGGCCGGGGGAGGCCGCACACTGGCCACCAATGTTCTTATTACAATAGAGGGAGGGAGGGGGGGCCGGGGGAGGTCGCACACTGGCCACCAATGTTATTAATGCAATAGAGGGAGGGAGGGGGGCCGCACTGGCCACCAATAAAATTTAAACTGGGGAGGGAGGGGGGTCTGCCCCCTGCTGCCTGGCAGCCCCGGATCTCTTACAGGGGGCTATGATACGCACAATTAACCCCTTCAGGTGCAGCACCTGAGGGGTTAATTATACGGATCACAGCCCCCTGTAACAGATCGGGTGCTGCCAGGCAGCAGGGGGCAGTCATGTACACAGTTCGTTGTATATTCTAACTAGAAGCGTCCCCATCACTATGGGAACGCCTCTGTGTTAGAATATACTGTCGGATCTGAGTTTTCACGAAGTGAAAACTCAGCCCTGAAAAAGCTTTTATGCAGACGGATCTTTGGATCCGTCTGTATGAAAGTAACCTACGGCCACGGATCACGGACACGGATGCCAATCTTGTGTGCATCCGTGTTCTTTCATGGACCCATTGACTTGAATGGGTCCGTGAACCGTTGTCCGTCAAAAAAATTGGACAGGTCATATTTTTTTGACGGACAGGATACACGGATCACGGTCTCGGCTGCAAAACGGTGCATTTTCCGATTTTTCCACGGACCCATTAAAAGTCAATGGGTCCGCGAAAAAAAATGGAAAACGGCACAACGGCCATGGATGCACACAACGGTCGTGTGCATGAGGCCTTAAGCTAAGGAAAGGCCTGAGCTTGCTGTATGCCTCTCTCAGAACATTGGCTTCCTGGCCAAAGGTTTATAGTCCAAGGTTTTTGGCTCAGTCGTCTGGCTGGCTCCCCGGTTTTAGGTCGGGTGACCCAGGATCTGAGGCAGAGTATCTCCATCTCAGCATCTTCTTCCGGTCGCTCATACAGTCTGGCAAAGTCTCTCCTACCAAACATGTGTCCCTATCTGTAGACAATTAGGAGCTCTGATTGCTCTCCTTATATGCAGTTTCTAGCTGAACTAGAACCTTCAAGTGGCAGGGATGGAGTGGAGAAGCACAGCCTAAACAGAAACATTGCCTATCATAGACTTGTATAGAGAGTCAATGCAAGTCTGTGGGATTAAATAAGTAGTTTTTCCAGACATAAACAAGTCTCCAGACATAAACACCAGAGCTAAACTACAAAGTCAGAATGTCAGTGTGTCTGTTTTTTCCCTACAAAACTATGCATAGGTAAAAACGTATAAAGTCTCTCAGTATTAGCTGGTTGTGCATTAACCCTTTCCACAGTGCAGTGCTGTGTAGCTATAGGGTAATACAAGTGCAAATGAACAGGATATATTAAAATAAACACATAACTGCAGTTCAACAATATAAAACAGTATAAGGGCGCACAACAGAATAAATCACAGTGCAAGTTAACACTTCAAACTGCAATAAAGTAGAGAGTTTATGGCTTTATAGTGCAGCAATATGGGTAAATGTCCACAGTCCAAAGTATCCATGCTCCAGGGCACTACATATAGTCTTCTGATTGTGTGAAGGGATAAGTAGAAAATAACTTGTATGGAGAGGGTATGCATTGTGGAAAGATGGCACAGACATAGCTTTTACTAAATTCTTTACAAGTCTCTCTCACAGGTAACAATAGTGACAATGGTGCCTCTGCTTCCTGGTTTAACAGTCTGTATTGACACAAGGGTACCTCATGAGATGTCCTGCATGTCCTCTGCGCAGGCCTACATTGCCACTCAGTTCAGAGTTTCACTTGTAGCCTGTAGCACTAGCGGGGAGCCTCACTGGCAACTCCACCTGCTGTGCCAAAACTTTTTCTGCCTCATGCTTCTAGGTCTTGGCTTGTCACATGTTTTTTGTTTTTGTTTTTTCGTTACTATATTTAGTGGCATGGGGCATATTTTTGGGGAACTTGGACAGTGGCTTTTCATTAATAAAACTACCAGCAATGGCCATCGGTATATGGTAAAAAGCATTCTAAACATACCTGTATGTAATTTGGGTGTTATTTATTGCCCAGGAAAAAAACTTTTATTCATATGCAATGCCCAGAGCTGGCTTTACTTTTCAAAGCGCCCAAACCTTATGCAAAACATATTTCAGAGGCAATAGTTCAGTGAGCCACAGGGGCATGCATAGTGTGGATGGCTGGATGGGAGTAGTAATAGTACTCATAGTTCTGGTATTCCCTGGACCCATGCAGTGATGTAGAAGGCATGCTATTCTTCCCTTCGGGGCACTCTCTTGTTCTAAGGCTCTCCTGCCTGATGACGGTTGATGTGACCTTGATGAAGCCGAGTTTGTTACAAGAACTCCACTGTACTTTACTGAAGGATAAGTCACACAGGCACTGTACAAGTCAAATGCAGTTTTCACAGTTGGCATATGTAATTCCCAGGGCTGCATATGGAAGGCTAGTCTCCCTCTTTAATCAAACAGTACAGTCTTTCCTTTCCTGGCCTAAAAGGTGCTATATTTCTTTCTATGGATATACTTATATACCCCAGTATCCTCAGTGGAATACAGTCTGTATATAATGGATCCTTTCTGTCGGGTTTTATAAGGCGGAGACTGGGAGTTTATTATTCTCTCACCACATGCAGAGATGTCCGTAGCCTCAATGTAAGTGTGTTTATTCTTCTCTAACAAGGTGTTCTGCAGTCCTCTTTTTTAATGGTTGCTAAACCTTCTGAAAAGTCTCTTTCTATGTAGAGCTGGCACATAAACTGCCACTTTTGCAACTTCTAATCAGGTAAAGATTTCCCTGGCTCGGCACTGCTCCATATTTCCTAGTTCCTAACTTGTCTGCAGCTCACATCACACACACACTGCACTACACATTGAGCTTCACTTCTTCAGTCTGGTGCTAGCCTTGCCAAGCCACTAGGGAACCTCCCTCTCCATAAACAGCCTATTGGTCAGGTTATACATGAAATGCAATGTATCGAAAACATAGTGACAATGCATAGTGACATTAACACTTCCAATGTTTTGCAGTGATGACACTGCAATAGCCCACAAAAGGGAATGGTGTAGTGCGCAGTAAGCGCAGCAGAGGGCGCCTGCACAATATTTGGAGACATATGATCGTGATGTCAGGGGAGATTTGAGAAAGCCTTAGGAGATTAGGGAAGGAGCAGACATTAGGGAAGAGCAGTAGGCTTGGGCACTTTAAAAAGCAAAGACCGCCCAGCTGGGCACTTAGAAGCCGTTTTGCATATGACTAAAAGTTATTTTCCTGGACATTCAACACCCAAATGACATATAGGTAGGTTTAGAAATTAAATGCTGTTGCCAAGTACTGATGGCCATTGTTTGTAGTTTTATAAGTGAAAAGTCCATGACAGACTCCCTTTAAAGTGATTAGCACAATTGTGTAATTTCGTTTACAATGAAGGCTCAATGAACAAAGGTTTTTGACGTTTAAATGCTGAATAATCGTACACTGTTTTATCACAAAACATTAATCTCATTTATGTTTTGCCAAACACATTCCAGAGTTCATACAGTATATCAAAGCATAAAAGTAAGAACAAGAATACCAAGAAGATGAATTTCACATTTAATCCTTATGAACCATAGCTAATGAAATTTCAGTATAATTCATTTCATAAACATCAGTAAATGTTCAGAGATCTATTGACTGCAGCAGGGTGTGAGCACCCTTGAACATTTTTAGACATGTTAGGGTGGTTTTACACACATTATTTTTTTGATAAAAACCTCTGCAGTTTTTAGGGCGAAAGCCAAAGGCTAAAGGAAGAGAAATGAAAATATACTGCAAGGACTTCTTCTTGCTGGATCCACTTAGTTTCAACTTCAAAAACTACACTGGCATAAAAAAAATACCATGTGTGAAACTACTCTAATTCAGACTAATTAACTACTCTAAATAAGAAGATGCCATTTTTGAGAGTCGCTGATCAACACACTACTCTGTTTCTGTGCATGAGGCTGGCAGTGCCATACGGTCCTATAGATTTCAACAGTAAAACAATATTTAACAGCCTCAAATGTACGTTGCCTTAAATGCGTCGCAGGTCCCAATCGTGAAGTGGGAATAGTTCACACATGCAGATTCGTTTCTTGGTTGGACCGCGCTGCTTCAGGATGAACAGAAGCAGGCTTCAATAAAAAAACAAGGATGCAAAAAAATAGTACCATCACATCAACTGGAGTAAAAGGGGTTTATTATACTCACAATATACAGGTAAAAAGCAAGCAGTGTATACAAAGATCAATCACCCGACCCGGGTTTCGCTCAGTCGAGCTTCATCAGGGGTAGTTCGAGTTTATCGAAGGGCTGAATGACAATCAATGGAATCTATCTTTTACCAGTACTGTTAGCGAGAGCTCTATTAACTTTTTAGACCTAACACTATTTGTTGAAAACAACCAACTTAGAACTAATACCTTTTTGAAGAAAACAGATGTGAACGGGTATATAGATACCTCCAGCTGTCATTACACCCCATGGTTGAAGAATATTCCTAATGGGCAAATAAAAAGTTTTTTTTAGGAATTGTACTAAAGTAGAGGATTTTAGGATACAAAGTGAGATCATTAAAGAGTGTTTCCTGGAAAAGGGTTAGGAGGCAGAGGAATTAGCCATATGCAGTAAAGTAATAGAGGAGGCAAAGGAAAAAGGAGGAAGGGAAAAGATCGAGAAAGACCTTTGCTTTTCTTTTGTTACCCAATTCAACACACAAGCGGGCTTGATCAAAAATGCGATTAAGAAAAACTGGTCCACTCTGAAAAATGATACAGTGTTGGGTAAAGACATTCTACAGCAACCTGTCATGATTTTTAAAAAGGCTCCCTGCCTCCATACTAAACTAGCGCACAGTTCCAATCATCAAAAGAAAGGAAAGAAAGGGAATAAGTTTAGTTGGTGTGGGTTCTGCCTGCCATGTAGAAATCTGAAAAAGGATAACAAGAAAAGGGACACTCAAAATGTACAATTGAATTAAAAAGACACAGACTTGAAGATCAAAGGGCAAATCACTTGTGAGAGTGTAGGGGTTGTTTACGTATTGGAGTGCCCGTGTGGCCTCCAATATGTGGGACGTACGTTAGGGAAGCTCAAAGTAAGAATTCAAGAGCATGTTAGAATTATTAGGAAGGGGCTTGAGACACATAGTGTCTCAATGCACTTTAAAACAGTACATCAAACAAAATCCCAGTGGCTTACTTTTTATGGGAGTTGAACAAGTTAAACCCTATTGGCGTTGCGGGAATATAGTTAAGCAGATAAATAGGCGGGAAGTTGAGTGGATATACAGGATGTGAACACTACAACCAAGAGGGCTGAACGTGGAATTTGATTTGAAACCATGTCTTACCTGATCTTGGAGTTGTAGAAATCCACCCTGATGATGTAGGACCTTTGATAGTAATTAGAAAAGGATGTAATTGGTCGATTAGGATCATGTGATGTGGGGGGAGTTGCCAGTTTTATGAATGAAGGGGGGCGGTCCAAGGAATGTGTAACCTGTGATTGGCCAGGATGAACATTAGAGAAAGAGTGAGGATAGGAGGAATGAGACCATGTGATGAGTGACGTAGAAGCATCATAGTGAATGAAGTCGGACTTACTGCAGTGTGTGTGATCTAAGATGGTTGAAAGGAATATTATAAACTAACATGTGGGAGATATGAAGTTTGTTTATGAAATGTGGTTTGTTTTTATGTATTTTATTGTAGAGTAATACGTTTTTTGGAGCATTTTTAACTATGTATTGTTGGATCCTTGATACACTCAACAGGAATGTTTAAAATTCCCTCAGAATTCTTAGAAGTCTATGGAAACCTTTGCACTGTTTTTTTTTAAATCATCATTTAATTGCTTATCAATGCAAAATAAAGCAACTATCTAAATAGTTTTATTAAAAATGTCCTTATCAATTTTTGTATATTCTCCACCCAGAATCTGACTTAAATCTAACCGAGCGCTGCTTCTGTTTCTGATGGATCCCTCTGCTTTTCCCCTCCCATGTCTTAAGGTCCTTTTACATGAACAGATCATCAGGCAAATTATTGGGGATGAGCATTTGTATAAATGCTGGTTCCCTATTATCTGCCTCTGTGAAACATGCAGGCAATCACCACCCATTCATCAGGTGATCATTCTGCTGGTACTGAAAATTGTCATTCCTGTGTAGCATATCATTCTGTCAAAGCAATGATCTGCTGCAGGAATAATTAATCTTTATGGGGACTAGCGATCACCATATCAATCGCTTGCCCTATACAGGGGAGGTGATTGCTGCATGTAAATGTAGCCCTCATCTCCACTGACGATCTGACAGATATCAGGAGTGTCTGCTTTGTTCCCGATAATCTGCACGATCATCGGCCTGTGTAAAAGAACCCTTAGTGTTAGAGATAATAGCAGGAGTGGGAATATTGTATACAGAAGAACAAATTGTGGAGAGCATCCAAAGATGGTAGCTCAAATAGGCTGTAGATAGGGAGGAAAACACATGCAAGACAGTTTGAATAGGGTAAATCACATAGGTTGCATACAAGTGTCGAGAGAAACCACAGCACCCATGGCAAACTCTGCAGGGGAATAAAATCACAAACTCCTCAGAATCAATGAAAGTCAGCAGAAGTGAGGGGAGACCTCTCATGAGCTGTAGAAAGGGAAATCAGTCCAGCGATGACATTGTGCTGACACATTAAAGCGAGGGAAGACAGCAGCATCCTGGACACACAAGTCTCACATACAGCAAGTATTACAGGGAGGGATACACCCATATGAGAAAAGTCTGAAACTAAGATCTAGTTGTAAACTTAATATCATGGATTGTGAAAATGAATGAAGGACTGAAGATTGCAGACTGAAACTGAGTGCAACTGTTTTTGTACTCAATGTAATTATAGCACACAGTATTTAAAAGTCATTTTTCAAAGTGAAAGTTGCAGACATAGTCCACATGATTTTACAGTGATTTTTTTCTGCAAAGCAAAATTTTAAAAAGAACATGACGTCCTTAGTAGTCATTTAGATCAAACTGTATACCACTTGCCCCCTACAAGTGACATCATCCATTTAAGTCATCAATGCCATATAAGATATAAGACTGTGCTGCAACCAAAACAACTGCAACATGGCACATATTGGGGGATGATCCCAGCAGTCCAACAGCACCTCTTGCTTCTAGTTTAAGCCCACTTGGTCATGAGTCACATTCCTCTAGAGGTACACTATCAAATTAACAGACTACTCCAAAGCACTGCTATCCAATGTGAACACCAAGTGACCTTAATCAACAAACGGATCAAGTATGTAGAGATCTTCATGCTGTCTTTGATGTTCTCCCTCAGACAATGTTGTGAGTCTATGTTTAGTAAGTTTAGTTTGAAAGCAGAAGGGGGCAGTTTTAGATTAGGTTTAAAACGTATGAGTCTAGCTCAGTTTGAAAAGAGAGGTTTGGGGTGGTCCTAATGCTATGCTGGGCTCCCCAGACAACATGAGGTGTCAGCCTGTGTTGCTAATCTCTGGAGGTGATGGTAAGGCATAGTGCACCCCAATGGGAAATAAGTCCAGAGAGTCTGGGTTTGTAGTGTGCTTCTTTACTGGAGCAACTCAAGTGCAAGACAATATAGGCAAGTCACAGAGTGTCTTCTCCATTCTCCTCTCTGGCAGAAGAGAAAGGCATGCACTGGCTGGTGGCTCAGAGTCTGTGGCTCAGTTGTCTGGCTTGCCCTCTGGTCAAAGGGCTGGTGACAAAGAGTCTGCGGCAGAGTATCTGCATCTCAGTGTATTGTTCTGGTCACTCATGCAGTCTAGCAGAGTCTCTCCTACTAAACACTGGTCGACATATGCAGACAACTAGGGGCTCTAACTGCTCTCCTCATATACCCTTTCTAACCTTCTAGTGGGAAGGATAAAGTGGAGAATCACAGCCTAAACAGAAACAATGTCAGTATATCTATTTTTCCCCTCGAAAACTTTGCATAGTCCCTTATAGTAATTGTGGAAGATAAATAACTTCTTATAGCATACACTAGATAGAAAATCCCAAAGTGTTTTAGCATTAGATGGCTGTGCATTAACCCTTTCCACATTGCAGTTCAGATATATTGCAATAACAGTTCAAATCAACAGGGTATATTACAATAAACATATAAAATGTAGGTCAACAATATAAAGCTGTATAAGTGTAAAAACCAACATAAATCATAGTGCAAGTTAACCCTTCCGAATGCACTAAAGTAGTGAGAGAATGGCTTTGCGTAGTAGCAATAAGGACAAATGTCCACAAACATTCATGGTCCAATCCAATGTACCCTTGCTCCACGGCGTTACAAGTTTAAATTAACCTAGAATTTGAACAGATTTAATATGACCATGTCCTATCCTATCTTTTGTAGGACGCTGATGAAGCTTTGCTGAGTAATCTAGAACTTCAGATTGAATCGCAGTTCCTACAAGATGACATTAATGCTGCAAAGGACCGATATAAAAAGGTAATTTAGACTTATAGTACAAATTTTGACCGGGGACATAAAAGTGGTTCAGAAATTTCCCTATGAGCCATTCAAAAGAAGTAATTTGGTTAAATGCTGATGCTCATTCTGATGCAGCTAGGGAGAGCTCTAGAGCTCTCTTCATATGGATTTATTAATTAGAAATGTATACATTACTGGACAGAGATCTCCCCCAGTGGTGGTGGCAGCCAGCATGTAATTCATTGGTTATGTTTAAGGAAAAAATGGATTTGGAATTCTTTGCAACAAATAAAAGGCACTGAAAAGGTTTGCAACCTAGTTAATATAACAAGCAATAAATTATACTATACTTCCCTGCCCTAGATCAATCCCAAAACCACAAGGGACAAAGCTAGACCTAAACAAACCAAGACCTCCAGGGATATAAGAGATTAATCCATAACTAGTCCGACCACCACGGATAATGGATCATATGACCATTAACACCATTAACAATGAATTTTAGATTCTATAAAACATATGTATGTACTAATCTATTTTTTACTCAACAGAATCTCATGGAAATTCAGACTTATGTTAACATATTGCAACAGATTATACACACAACCCCTCCTGTGAGCTCCATCACTGTTGGCATGTACGAGGTATGAGTTTAATTTTGTATGTAACCTGCACATAACCTATAATAAATAATCCTTGTGCACACACTGAACCTATATTAACAGTACATTACACTGGATACCTAGTGTATGGCCATTACCAGATCTTAACAGATGAGTCTGTGCTAGAATATTGACCTTTAAAGGGAATGTGTCATCTTTATCTATTGTTTAAATCAGGTTTCTAAGATAAATGTAATTTTAAGAGTTTTTGATGATGTTATATTTAATTTTCCATATCACTATTTTAAAAAACTACTTAAAATCCTATAGTTTTCACTCTGCTCACTAAGCCTAATAATACTTTGAAACTCCCTGTTCACTTTTCAACAGTCATCTCACTATCATCCCTGGCAATGAAAAAAACAACAACCTTTGAATAGACAACATAGGGTCGCCCATTCACAATAGCTGGTGATCACAGCTCCTTTATTCCCCTCCCTGCACAATGACCTGCTGACCATTGTGTCTATGGTCTATTTGGCTACTGTAAAGCATGTATCTAAGTGCTTTTAATGGCAGCTCATGAAAAAATGACAGGACTGGTAATTATGTGCAGGAAATAGAATTTAAGAAAATCTAGAATCAGAAAATAAAAAGAGTTTGAAAAAAAATATATGTATTACAATCTATTTTACTTTGTAAAATTAAATATAGCTGATGCAGTCCCTTCAAGAATAGTTGGTGTGCTTTACAAGACATGATTTACTTTACTGGAGCCTTTAAGCAAGCAAAAATTCATAAACTAGCCCTTTATATAATGTTTCACTCCAATCCTCAGAATTACGATTTCCCTTACACATTCCTTTTAATGGGGCTATGTTGCAGTTGCTTGAGCACTGGATTGCGGTTAATGCTATTGTGCAGGAATAATGCTGACGAGAGATGGGCTGTTCTGGTCTCTAGATTTAAAGAGGTCCCAGAGCTCAAACCTCTATTAATCATAATGCTGTGGCATATTCTATTTATAACATTATGAGATAGGAATATTGTTCCTTGCTAAGTCTCTTGAGAAATTTTAACATAACCATGAAGGTCTTTTATGGTTATCAGAAGTTTACTTAACCAAAACCAGTCCTTAGTTCATCAGGGCAATGATTAAGTGTGTGGCCCTACTCTCCCTCTCCTGTCTGTCCCAAAAAGTTGCTGCCTGTTACAACATCAAGCAATAATCTCTGACTGTTATAACTTACAGCAGGACAGACAGAAGAAGGAAGAGTTAAGCAGGATCTCTTCAGGTCCTGCAAGAGGAGATCAGTGACTGACATCCTACACCACCTTTTTTACATCCGTTCCTAACTGCTCCCAGGGCAAATGCTCAGCCAGATCCCCCAAATATGTCCTTAACCATGTTCAAGCATCCATTTAGGCATATAGATGCAGCCCTGCAGAGATTTGTACTGACACAATGAACTTTTGGGTAGAAATCATAACACTTACTATCTCCCAAAGGTTAGGCCCTTAACATTGGAAAACTTGGGGTAAAACGTTAACATATGATGGAGTATTGTAATACGGACCTTTTGGACGGTCCGATAATGTATTTGACTTTTTGTATTTTGGAAGATAAAATAAAAATATAAAAAAAAAAAACATTGGAAAACTAAGTCACATTATATTAAGAGTTCCCTTATTAAAATATGACAAAGACATCCTGAGGAAGTATTCAACAATATCTATATGCAATTCTCCTTGATCAGTCCATTGTACATATCATCATGTTTGAGTTTTCTTTCCAAAAATTTACTAATGATAAAAGATTTTAAAAAAACTAGTTTTCACTCCAATTCCTAAAACTATAGATTTGTATAAAACAATTCCATGTAGATTATTATTAATGTGTTTGTTCTTAGGAAAAGTTGATTTCTGAAAGAAGAATTCCTATACTGCAAAGCCAACTTGAAGAATATAAGAGCATCTTGTGTCAGCTACACGCACAGAAGGTTAAGCTCCAGTCTGAGGTAAAATAATCTGTTAGTCCACACTGTGTTTGACAATTTTTGGCTAATTTACTTTCAAGTCTAAAACAGATTCAGCTTGCAGGAGTAGTCTATATATGCACATATGAGCAGGACTGTCCTGTATATTGCATCATCCTGCAGTTCCAGTAGAAACGTTGAAAACAATAAAGATCTTAAAAGGATGTTGTGAGCAAAACAAATTAGTTAAAAAGAGTTTAAAAGTGGTTAAAAGTGAAGATTTACTCACCTTCAGTGATCCCCCACAGCTGCGGCTGCCCGTCAATCTTTACTTTTTGGTCCTGCTCCACACATTAGAAATTCCAAAAAAGGAGCGCTCAGCAAATGACCAGACTTAATGGCGACCTGCCTCAACACATGACTGGCTAAGCAAGCCTTTCCTGGCATTTCTGGCTTGTCGAGTTGGGACAGGTAGAGCAGTAGGGCCAAGAAACTGCGCTGAAACGGTAGCAGAGGGGGAGCATCTTTTTTTATTTTTAATCCATTATTATTTTTTAACAAAATTATCTGCCCTGAACACTCCTTGTCCTTGTGTATGACCAAAAAAACATAACTTTTTAAAAATAGCATCAAGCATGTTTATGGGTTGTGCTCTGTTCAACTGAAGTGAATGAGGCAGAGCTACAATACCACACACACCCTGTGAACAAGTGTGGCACTATTTTTTGAAGAAAGCAGACATTTTTTTAAACCTGGACAATGCTTTACTATTGTACTTCACTCATTAAGTGTAATAATCCTGATCCCCCTACTGACTATAAAAGTCACAGAAGTTTGTCAGTAAAGACAACATACCTGTGTTGCAGGTCGTAGACAGTTTTAGTATTAGGGTCACAAATGAGGATTGGCATAGCCAAAAAGATGACATCCCAATCCTTATAATGTACTTGAAATAATAGCAGCTGTCTCATCTGAAATTGTGTGCCTAGACACAGAGCAACATTAGAAAAGAGACATCAAATGATCTATCGCAACCTAATAATGCTATTTACAGAGAAAACAAATCACTAATACAAAATACAAATCCTTGGTATTTAAAGGGTCAACCCCCAAAGGGCACATTCAATTTTGCTATAAAGACCAGAAGTAATATGACAATAATCATTTTTTATGGCCTGTGTAAGGCCTTATTTTGTGGGGTGAGTTGTATATTTTTAGAATTGCATCCATTCAGAAAGTCTTTAGCCCTTTTCACTTTTTTTTCACATTTTATGTTGCAATCTTTGTACTAAAATGAAAAAAAGTTCAAAGTTTTCCCCATCTTTCGGCACTCAATACTGCATAATGAGAAATTGAAAACAGAACGTTAGAAATCTTTGCTGATTTATTGAAAAGTAAAAACTAAAATCTTGCATTGACATAAGAAACATAGAAACATAGAATGTGTCGGCAGATAAGAACCATTTGGCCCATCTAGTCTGCCCAATATACTGAATACTATGGATAGCCCCTGGCCCTATCTTATATGAAGGATGGCCTTATGCCTATCCCATGCATGCTTAAACTCCTTCACTGTATTTGCAGCTACCACTTCTGCAGGAAGGATATTCCATGCATCCACTACTCTCTCAGTAAAGTAATACTTCCTGATATTACTTTTAAACCTCTGCCCCTCTAATTTAAAACTATGTCCTCTTGTAGCAGTTTTTCTTCTTTTAAATATTCTTTCCTCTTTTACCTTGTTGATTCCCTTTATGTATTTAAAAGTTTCTATCATATCCCCTCTGTCTCGTCTTTCTTCCAAGCTATACATGTTAAGTTCCTTTAATCTTTCCTGGTAAGTTTTATCCTGCAATCCATGTACCAGTTTAGTAGCTCTTCTCTGAACTCTCTCCAAAGTATCAATATTCTTCTGGAGATATGGTCTCCAGTACTGAGCACAATACTCCAAATGAGGTCTCACTAGTGCTCTGTAGAGCGGCATAAGCACCTCCCTCTTTCTACTGGTAATTCCTCTTGCTATACACCCAAGCATCCTGCTAGCATTTCCTGCTGCTCTGTGACATTGTCTGCCTACCTTTAAGTCTTCTGAAATAATGATCCCTAAATCCCTTTCCTCAGATACTGAGGTTAGGACTGTATCACTGATTTTATATTCTGCTCTTGGGTTTTTACGTAAGTATTCAGGCCCTTTACTTAGGGTTTAGTTGAAGCACCTTTGACAGTGATTACAGTCTTTTTGGGTATGATGCCACAAGGTTAACAGACTGGGATTTAGGGAATCTCTGCCGTTTTTCTCTGCAGATCCTCTGAAGCTTTGTCAGGTTGGATGGGAACTCTTGGTGGACTCTTGCTGCACAGCCATTTTTTAGGTCTCTCCAGAGATGTTCGATTGGATTCAAGTTAGATTTCTGGCTGGCCCACTCAAGGACATTCACAGAGATGTCCCTAAACCATTCCTATGTTATCTTGGCTGTGTACTTAGGGTCATTGTCTTCTTGGAAGTTACAACTTTGGTCCAGTCTGAGGTCCAGAGCACCCTGGATCAGGTTTTCAACAAAATATCTCTGTGCTTTCTTTCATTCAGCTTTCCCACAACCCTGACCAGTCTACCTGTGTTAGCCACTAAAAAACACCCAACATCATGATACTGCCACGATCTTGGTTTCATCAGACCAGAGAATCTTATTTCTCACAGTCTTAGAGTCCTTTAGGTGCTTTCTTTTTACAAGCTTTCCTGTGTCTATTACTGAGAAAAGGCTTCTTTTTGGCTACTCTGCCATAAAGAGAGCTACATGTCACGTGTCAGAGCAAACGGTCTGAATACTTATGTCCATTTCAAAATTTCGTTTTTCCTTTTTAATACATTTGCAAACCTTTTTAATTCTGTTTTCACTTTCTCATTATGGTGTAATAGGTGCAGATTGATAGGGGAAAACATGATTATTGTTAATATTTTAATTTTTTTAGCACAATGGCACAGCATAAGATTTGAAAAAGTTGAAAGGGTCTGAAGACTTTCTAAATGCACTATATATGTTACATACCAAAGAACCCCAAATATTCCTGTCTGCCTAATATCCAGTAAATACTCCCAGGACTCCAGGACTAGCAGGACTTATGACTTGGGTGCTGGATGCCTAATGGGTCAGGGTATTGAAATGCAGCACTACGGCAGTAAACTGATTTTTTTTTCAGCACTATTAGTACTATTACTTTGCACATGGATATCCTGGGTTTGAATTCAGCCAGGAGCTGCATCTATATCTGTTTCTTTTGGGTTTTCCCAAAGGGTAGGTCATTAACATCAGATCGGTGGAGATCTGACACACGGCGCACACACCTATCATTTGTTATCTGCAGCCGCTTGCACCAAAACTACTACTAAGAGCAGAGCTGTCAACACAGATCTGTTCAAAACAGAGTCCCTCAGAATTCTTTCCTCTGGTAGGCCCAAAGTACTTCAGTCTGATGCCAGTTCTGGGTTACTGCAGCTTAGCTATTATTCACTTATAACCTGGCATGGCCACTACACTTTGATCGGCGCTGTGCTCCCACCAGATCAGTGGAGGTCCTGGGTGTCAGACTCCCCAATATGATATTGATTACCTAACCTGAGGATCAGTCATCAATATCGTTAGCTCAGAAAACCCCTTTCTTTGTAAAGATGTATTATTACTGTATCAAAAAAGGATTATCTCTGGATTATATTCATATTAGGGTCACTCACTCAGGACCCCACAGATATTAATTTCCTGCCAGTTGTCTTTTTAGGTTTAATACCCTAATATAAGTTATGGATCAAAGACTAGATACAAATCTTGAAGGTTCCTGATGTAGATATAGCTGAGTAGAAAAGAGCAGAGGACAGTGTTTTCAACTCCTTAGGGATGCTGCCTAGTTTGGACTTTGGGTTCTCTGGGGATTAAGAAAATGATCAGCGCATTAGATGGTTTGCCTATTTAAAGGGCTTCTTTTTTTTGGCTACTTAAATTCCTTATACTGCGATATATCAATATATAATGCTCTTACTCATTTTCGTTCTGCAGTTTCTTAAAAAAACTGACTTTCATAATATGTAAATGACCTCTCTACCAGCAAGTAGGACGGCTACTTGCTGGTAGCAGCCACATCCTCCTTTCATAAAGACGCCCCCTCCTCATGTTGATTGACAGGGCCAGCGAGCGCTCTCCTCTGGCTAGCCCTGTCTGCGTTCAAAATCTGGCGCCCCGGTCTTCAGTCGGCGCAGGCCCACTGAGAGGAGGACGCTCGCTCGGCCGCTCCTTCCTCAGAGCTCCTGCGCCGGGTGTAGATGTGACGTCATCGGTGCAGGCGCATTGAGGATGGAGCGGCCGAGCGAGCGTCCTCCTCTCAGTGCGCCTGCGCCGACTGAAGACAGGTACGGCGCAGGCGCCAGATTTTGAATGCAGACAGGGCTAGCCAGAGGACGAGCGCGTTCGCTGGCCCTGTCAATCAACATGAGGAGGGGGCGTCTTTATGGAAGGAGGATGCGGCTGCTACCAGCAAGTAGCCGTCCTACTTGCTGGTAGAGAGGTCATTTACATATTATAAAAGTCAGTTTTTTTAAGAAACTGCTGAACGAAAATGAGTAAGAACATTATATATTGATATATCGCAGTACTGTACAAGGAATTTAAGTAGCCCCCCAAAAAAATGACTTTAGTGGGGTGACAGAAGCCTTTTAAATGAGTGCTGACAGAAAGCCGAGTTCCAGGAAATGTCACAAAATTTATGAACAAAGTAAATTATGAACAAAGTTTCCATATACTGTATAAGTATTATTTTTTTTGATTTGCATCAGTCATAGCACCTAATACTGCTGTATAAAATCGATGATATAACCTAACCTGTGCATCATGAAGGATTGAGCATTGACACATTTCCCCAGAACAAAATTCGTTTTTTTAGGTTTCACAGATTTTCTATTCCAGTCATTAGTGATGCTGGAGCATAATAGGGGAGGAAGTTGGTCAATAGTAAATGAAACCAAGGAAGGCATAAAAGCTGTTTAGTGCTTTATTAGCTATTCACTGCTGCCATCTAGTGTTACATTTAAAGTAATACAGCCCGACCAAAATTGTTGCTTTTGTTGTGGGTATAAAGATTGCTACAATTAAAAAACAACAACAAACAAACAAAAAAACAAATGCAAAGAATAAAACGACTATGGCTATTGCAAAATTTTAAATGAGGAAAGATTTATAAATAAATATGTAAACTGCTCTGTTATGTCACTGCAATTTTATTTTAGTAATATCTCTGGTAGCGGCTGACTAATCCATATTCCCCTAAATACTTATTTATTTATTTTTTACACAAGATAGATGCGGGGATCTTAAAGGGGTGCTATAATGTTCTCTTTTGGTTGCTGTTTACATTTGATCCTTCCTATAGTAATATGTAATTAAGGGTTCTTTTACGTGGAGAGATAAACTGCCCCTAACAAGCGACAGCAACAAACATTTGTAATATGCTTATATTACACAAGATACTGAAAGCACAGGGATGGTTGTGGAGTCAGAGGTTGGCCTATAGGTGCTCATACCCTATACCCACTATTGTTAATTAGTATATTTTTGGAGTTTGAGAGGAAAGTAGAGTGACCAGGGGAAATCCTTAAAGACTAACTTGATGCATGTGTTGTCTTTAGTTGTCTTTGAACCCAGGACCTCACCTCCGCAACCACTTAGACCAGGGTTCTTAAACTGTGCTACATATACATTATATGGCAAGTTGATTGGCACTCATTTATTTTCCTGTTGCAATTATTGGGAGGGGTTTGAACCAATAATTGTTCGGCCAATCATTTGTCTTCCACCTTTGGTCTCATACAGCTTGCACATTCAGCGCCAATAACAGATTTTTATGCCCACAGGTGTGGATCTTCATCTCCCTGGTGCACTGATATCAACAACCAGTTGATGGGGGGCATGTGTTTGCATCAAATTGCCATGTGTCATGACACAGGAGGAGCAGGTTACTGCTGTGGCCAGCAATTGACTGCAGAGGTCATGTGCACCCCCTACCCCATCAACAGGATGTTGCACCAGGGAGATAAAGAGTTGGCTGTGGAATGATAGAGACTGAACCAAATGGTGTGGACCAGGTAAGTATGATCACCACTGTTGTTTGGCCTCTCTGTGAGGTCTGAAAAAATGTTGGATAACCCCTTTAATGGAAAATGTTGCACTGAGCTCAGGGATGCACCACCAATGAGGCCAGGCAGCACCAGGTAGGGGCAAGAGGGGGGTAAGGGGGTCAGCAAAAAGGCCATGGGCAATGAGCGCTTTCACTTTGGCAAAGGGGTTAGGTTAAGAAATTGGCATTGGGAGGAGGGGGCGGCATTTCAGTTTTCACCTCAGGCAGCAGAAAGGTTAGCTTCACCCCTGACTGAGCTCCTCTAGAGGCACTAGTTGGAAATAGCCATCATTGTGAGAATAGAAGGAACTCAATGCAGCCACCCACTTCCCAGGCCCCATAGCATTTGTGTGGTCTACCTCCATGGTAGGTATGCCGCTGTAGGAGGCCTGTTAGAGATATGTAGACACCAGATTATAATTCTCTACAGAAATTCTTATTTTCCTCCTTTGTTCTTTTCTTACTATTTTCAGTCATTCATTACGCTTTACTGCAAATTTACCAGCGATAATAAATTAACTCATGAAATAGATGAATTATCCCTGAATTATTTACTCTTCCCATAGGCGTCCATGCTAGAACAAGCGATTAAAAACACCCAGGAAAGCTATGACGATGAGATACAGCTGTACAATGAACAGATTGAAGTCCTTAGGAAGGGAATTGAAGAAGCTGAAAGGAATCTGGAGAAATACACAAATGATTGCCGTCAGTTGGTAATCTACCAGCAGTCCTTGGAAAATGAATTGGAGAGATATAAACGTATCATTGAGAATGAAGACAACAGGTAAATGGACACAACTGACTTTACATATTTGACGACATCTAATGATGGAGACTGATAGGGCTATTCTACTGCCTGACCGAGATAAGCACCATTTATACCCATCATAGAAAATAATATAATGTTTACAGAGCAAGGTATAGAGGTTTCACTGAGAATGAGAAAAAAATCTGCAATCGGGGGAAATAAAGTTCTTCATTTTGGAGTTTAAAGGGGTTGTCCATTATTCTTTTTCCAAATTCCCCTTCACCACTTCCCTGATCTGTAAAGGGAACTATACTTAATTACTCTCCACCACTGGGTTCTATCTCTGTGGGTACAGGGCTTTTTTCACTGGACTTACAGTCCCCTCAAGTCAACTTCCTGCCAGTGGTTAGGTGTCCCCAAGTGGCATATGTCCCAGCAGTGATGTGCTGCTTGGAGACGCAGTCAGCTATTGGTTGCAGCAGCGCCTGTGACCGTATTTGTATGCACCCTTTCCATATAGAGATGGAAAAAAAAACACCTGAAAAAAGCAATTTCTTCAACATGCCGTGCTTAAAGAAACAGACACATAAAAGTCGTATTGGGCGAATTGAAGTCCACAAAGTGGATCCAATTTGATTTGCCACAAAGCCGAATTTCCTCAAGCTTCGTGGTAGCGAATCGATTTTCCCTGAATGGCAGTAAAAATTTTAAAAAAATCATACTTACCTCCATTTTGATTGAAGGTCTCACACGAAATCCCATGCCAGGTGACGTATGATGTCACTATGCCGGCCAATGTAATGATGTCATCACGGGCTGCGCAAGATTTAGCTCTAGAGCTTCAATCACCGTTAGGGATTCCGTCATTGTTTTCCGTTATAACATGGTTATAACGGAAAATAACGGAATCCATAAGACGGAAGTCAAAACGGAAGCCTTTAAGAGCAAGTGCAGAAAAATACCACTAAAAACCTACGTATGTGTGATTTTATCCTCATAAGTAATTCCTCTAAGTAATTTATTTTTTAAAAGAATAAAATTAGACATGTGCAGAAAAGATGGATAATGGCTGCCGCCCCCAGTGTGTGTGTTCCTGGTATATGGTAATCACAAGACAAATATCAATGAATATAAAATCAGGAAATATTCAGATGTATTAAAAAATTAAAAATAAACATTAAAAGGATGTGTGATACATTTCACCACCAGTTCATTGGTGAAACGCGTCACACATACTTTTATTGTTCTTTTATGTATTTTTATTTTATAAATCTGAATATGTCTAAATAGGAGCTAGACGGAGCCTGACGGCAAAATAGCAGCAATTTTGGTGTCAAATTTAGTCTCGAAAATATCAGTGAGCTATTGTGATAAAGATGATACAGGTCTAGACAGGCTAAGTTTATGCCATCGATAGGATAAGAAAATCTGGGCCATAATGTTAATGCAACTTCAGTAGAACTATGCTTACCATTATATTAAAGCAGGGTATAGAGATGTTATTTGGATGCAAATTGTGCATTACAAAAAATTGCAGCATGCTCATTAGAATGCCATATATCAGACTGAGCTTTCTATTTGAAGCACTGCTTTCAGTGGCATTAGAGGATAACTCAGTCCATAAAATGTAACTTCATATGGAACTAAGGGTAGGTTCACATCTCTGTTTACTTTTCCGTTCTACATACCTTTTTATTTTAAATGGATCCTTTATTTTGAGCATCTGTTGTGCTTATTTTGCATCCGTTTTAATAATTTCTATCTAAGATCTGTTATTCTTGACAAGATAAAAAGTCCTCCATGAAGGCGACTTTTAATTTTTTTTATTTTCGGTTCTTTTGATGGATCAGAAGAACGGAAAACTAAACGGTAATGTGAACCTACCCTAAGCAGTCCACAATACTGTGCACAATATGCAATATGCTTGGGTATATGAGGCCTAAGGTATATATTAATACAACATATTATTGACCATCATCAGTCATATGCAATTATTATGCCAGAGAATGTGCTGGGTATTCACATTACATATAAATGATAGATAAATAAAGCCATAGTAAGATCCTTTGTCTTGGCCGGTGGTGGTTTCCAGACAGCAGCCAATTTATTCACATGCCAATCTGATTTCATATAATACAAAAAAATAATAATTGAAGAAAATCCAGCTCCACTTGTGTAAAGGAATATGTTTATTTTGCTTGCGATAAAATCTCATCCATAGGTTACAAAAATAGCAGTCTTGTCTACGTGTTTCGGGCTACCAAAGACAAATTTCAGCCCTTCCTCATGACACAGTTAGACATTAAAAATGAGGCCTTTTAAAGGGGGAAAGTGCACCTGTTTCCACTAATTGTTTCCACAGGCATGTAACCTCCCCCAAGAAAAGGTACCACACCTTCAAAGCTCTTCTCATGAAAATTAAAAGAAAAAACACAGAAAAAAGCATTTGACCATACTTATACATAATAATCCCTCCACCAGCAGGATTTCTACCTGCACTTACAGAAAACCCATGGCAGGTAATACCACCTTCGTCTCAGCCTCTAATAATAGAATTTTCCCAGTTAAAACATATCTCAACTGTAACACAACCCTTGCTGTTTATTTAATTACATGTAAAAAATGCAACATTCAATACGTAGGTTGTACCATCAATGCAATCAAGTCTAGGATACGGAAACACATCTCTGATGTGCCCCACCATGGCAATCGCAATGTATCTGCAGCTAGTCTGCACTTTGCTATTTGCCATGGTGGGGACACATCAGATATGGCGGTACAAGGTATAGAAAAAGTTTTCTTGCCTAAACGTGGAGGAGACCACAGAAGAAAATTATTGAATAGAGAGTCCTTCTAGATATTTGCTCTGAATACACGTCAACCAGACGGTTTGAACAAACGTCTGGATTTGATCTTGCAGCAATAAAATCATATTCTATAGTTTCAAGCGCAAAACTTTTTTACATGTGCTTTTTTCTGAGAACACTTTTGGGAGATTTTTCCCTTTTTGTAATGTGACTTTTTATCACACTTTACTACTGTCTAGTAAAATGATTAGTGTGTACCCAGTATAAATATTATATGCTTTTCCTCATTTCTCTTTCTTTGCATAGTAGTTCTTATTATGTATAGGTAGGGTCAAATGCTTTTTTCTGTGTTTTTTCTTTTAATTTTCATGAGAAGAGCTTTGAAGGTGTGGTACCTTTTCTTGGGGGAGGTTACATGCCTGTGGAAACAATTAGTGGAAACAGGTGCACTTTCCCTCTTTAAAAGGCCTCATTTTTAATGTCTAACTGTGTAATGAGGAAGGGCTGAAATTTGTCTTTGGTAGCCCGAAACGTGTAGACAAGACTGCTATTTTTGTAACCTATGGATGAGCTTTTATCGCAAGCAAAATAAACATATTCCTTTACACAAGTGGAGCTGGATTTTCTTCAAATCTTTCTGCATTCAGTTACCCGTTACCTGACTCGGGTTATCCGTTCTCACAGCTGGAGGAAGGGCTGCTGAACTTTCTATTTTCCTCCAAAAAAATAATAATGTACTCTACTTTTTGGTGGATGTTTTCCTATTACCATTTTTAACTACTGGTGATATAATGCTTATAGCTCTTCTCTTTTTCTAGACTGAACTCTGCAATAGTTGGGACCCCAATCACACTTTTCATGCAAAGTTTTAAAACCTCTCAGATATCACCTACAAGAGGCAAAGGTAATGCTCTTTATAAAAAAAAATGATGTCCTTGCTCCTTGTCATGGATAACTAGGATGTGTCCTGGTGAACATGCATATACTAATATACTATAGCTAGCCACATTTTGTGGGGTTGCTGATGTTCTAGTATAATGAATTAGGTGCCTGAGAATTCTGTAGATTTTCTTGACTTTTTCTTAATTTTTAGTGTCCCGTTTAGCCAGTTTTTATGAACTTTTACTTAGAAGTGAAGGACTTTAAGGGGATTTCCTAAAACAACTGACACATCATTGAGGGCATTGGCCACAAATTAATTGTTGATCAGCAGTTGCTTACTCGTTAGTAGTCAGCATATAGAACACTGTTCCTAAACCAGTGGTTCTGGAGCATCATGTAGTTCTACCACTTCTAGCGCTCCAGCTATTTGCAACTACAGATAATATTGTGCACTTGTGGTACCAGGAATGTTGTAGGATCACTAGAGTTTGGTACCTGGGTCAATGGTAGATAAAACTAGAATAAAAGCTTCTGAGTTATATCTTCAATAGGCTTTTCATTTCTACTATTTATTGTGGCATAGCACTATCCTTTACATATGTATTGAAGTGGCTCACAAGCTACAAAATATCTAGAGGACTCTAGATCTGGTCTAACTGAATCTGCTGAAGGGTTGAATTGGAAAAGGAACAGAACCTCTCATGAATATTCAAGCATAGACATTTTGATTAAGAATCACAGATACTAGTTAGGAGAATCCCAGTCATGAATAATCCATACACATAGTGCATATTATTGAATATTTATCATAAACGTCTAAAATGATTGAGCGAAACACGTAGAAAAAGAGCATTTTGGTGACAAAAACTGCATTGCTATGTAATTATGGATGTTTCTGAAATGGTAAGGCTAGATTGTAAACCCCAATGGAGCAGGGAATAATAATGTACACTCTATATACACAAAATAATAATATCTACATAACAAGTGAAAATTGTACATATTGCTTGTTTCAGATATTACTCTAGCTATACAAGACATTGCAACAGCCAAACCAAGGCAAAAGGGTATCCCAAGGAAGACTTTGAGAAAAAAAGAACTACCAATGGATAAAAGTGATGTTAATAATGAGGACAAAGTTGTAGAGAGAAAACAAGAGGGGTCAGAAAAGAGACAAACAGAAACAAATTTTAGTACTACTGAGAGTGGTTTATCTGAGAAAGACTTTGAAATGTTAGAACATGACTTTTCTCCAGAGGATGTACCAGATGGAGCACAGATAAGTAAAGCATTTGATAAGCTATGTAATATAGTACGAGATAGAATAAGAGGGTACAAGAAGCCAGAGCCTTCTCCAGATTTCTTCACCAAGGGTCGTTATGTTCTTGTAACAGGTGAATCAAGTTACATAGACCCATGCTTCTGTTCCATCACTCCTCATGCTGGAGGTAGGGTAACTGTTAGAGTTATCCATGATATCATGCCAAGTGATGATATAGTACTACCAATTCCTGAATTACCAGAGCCTTCTGAGCCTTCTGAGCCATCAGAGAGTGAAGAAGATGATGCTAGTTCCGAAGGGAAAAAAGAAGAAAAACCAGAAATTGATGATACACCTAAAGATGAGGATGAAGACGGAAAGAAGGGAAATGATAAACAACCAGAGGCTAAAGACGATGCCAAAAAGCCACCTGATGTTAGTAGACCAGATGATATACCACAAAAATCAAGACATTCTGAAAGTTCTGGAAGTTCTGAAAATTCTAATTCAGACACAGTTGCGAGATTGAGCAGATTTCGAAATGATGATAATGAAGACAAGCATCTAACACCTTTCAGAGGGAGAGAGTTTCCAAGCTCTATGAGCTATGAAAAGGTTGAAGTTGTAGAATCAATTGAGAGGATTACAGATGATAAAACAAAGAGTTACGAAGAAACTGCAATGATCATGGAAACCACGATCGAAAAGACAAGGAAAAAATAATATTAGATTAAATTTATATTGTGTCTCAGAAAATAATATATTGATTTTTAGCTGTAGGACATCTTTACTGACTATACTACTTTACAATGGAGATAGATGATGTTTTTGACATATAATCTCTTTAGGTCCTGGAAAGAAAAATAGTTGAGAACAAGAAGCAAGTGGAAGCGATTCACCTGTATTTTAGAATATTTTCTATTTGCGTACAGTTGGTGAAAATTCCAATCTCTCTACATAATCGTGTCTGTGATAGTCATTGCTCTGTGATTTCAGCTTGCTACACCTGGCTAATTTGCTTCGAAATAAAGACTTGGCTTTTGAAGCATCATTTACAAATGTGCAGAGATTTTTATTGCATGCATTCCTTCCTCTTATAGTTGAGAAGCACACCTGCTCATTTAATCAGTTTTTTTTTTCAATCTGGGTGGGGGGAAATACTCAAAATGGTCCCAACAGGTGTTAATGAGGAGCTGCTGACAGTAGAAAATATTTTCTGCACAGGTCTTTGGCTGCAGAAATGTCTGCATGAGTAAAAGAATTGACTAATTTTAGCCTTGTTTCAATGTAATACTGAGTCCAGGAGATGAATTAAAGAAATATTGAGATATTTTATTAATCAGACTTGACAGATGGTGAAGCCTGAACTTTACCATGTTCTAGCTTGTAAGGCTCTTAATATAAATTTTTTGAGAAGCCCTGACTTAAACCATCCTATCCTGTATTGTTATCAAAATACATTAGGAGTTTTACTTATTTTTTTAAATTCAGTTTTTAGAAGTCACATAACAGCAGTCACCAATTTCACATATGTGGATCAGCTATAACAATCAAACTACTAACAGTTGAATGGAGTAACTTTGATTTCTCGTGACAATGGCATCCGTCAAGAGGTGAGATATATGAGGCATCAATTGAACAGTCATTTCTTGAAGTTAATGTGCTGGGAGTGGGAAAAATGGGCAAGTGTACAGTAGGTCATGCGGGATGTTTACAGTATGCAGTGGGTAGTAACCACTAAAAGTGGTCAAAGAAAAGGCAGGTAGTGATCCAGCGACAGTGTCCTGGGCATACATGTGCATGAGTAACACAGGGTAACCCATCTGGTCCCATCCAACAGAAAAATTATTGTAGCAGAAATTGATTCAAAAAGGCGTCACAACACATAGAAGGAGATTTATAATCTCCATTGCGCCTGAAAAGTGGCATTGAAAAGTTGCAAATTATGCATTTACGACTTTTTAACATGCCTTTTAAAAATAAAATTCACATCTCTCGGATTTTATGCTGCCCTTGTCGCTTTCCCTAAAGGAGGCATGTCAAGGGCAGGAAGGGGGCTTGGCCAGTCACCCCGACAAACTTATTTTCATGAAGCCAGAAATGTATGGCAGCTCTAGAATGTTGTAGATTTCTGTTTAAGTGCACAGGCTGCAGGAGGATGCACTTAATTTATGCACCTCGTCATAAATTAGGCACATCCTCTGGTGGCACAAGGGATATCAAAGCGCAGAAAGGTCCGGTCGTGATAAATCTCCCCCATAGTGTACATAAAATTGTCATGTATGACCCTGGGTAGCCATAGACCTGTCATAGTGCACATGATGACCTGTGTACATTATCAAAAGTGCCTACAATGGGCATGTGAGGATCAGAACTGGACCATGGAGAAATGGAAGATGGCGACTTCATAACTGCGAAAAATTGTTCAGGAATGGTTTGAAGAATGTGACCTGAAGAGTTCAAAGTGTTAACTTGGCTCCAAATTTCACAAATCTCAATTTGAACAAGGATCGTCTGCTTACGTTCTGGTGCCAGATAGCACATAACTAGAGTTGAGCGGACACCTGGATGTTCGGGTTCGAGAAGTTCGGCCGAACTTCCCGGAAATGTTCGAGTTCGGGATCCGAACCCGATCCGAACTTCGTCCCGAACCCGAACCCCATTGAAGTCAATGGGGAGTCGAACTTTTCGGCACTAAAAAGGCTATAAAACAGCCCAGGAAAGGGCTAGAGGGCTGCAAAAGGCAGCAACATGTAGGTAAATCCCATGCAAACAAATGTGGATAGGGAAATGAATAAAAATAAAATAAATAAAAATTAACCAATATCAATTGGAGAGAGGTCCCATAGCAGAGAATCTGGCTTCACGTCACCCACCACTGGAACAGTCCATTCTCAGATATTTAGGCCCCGGCACCCAGGCAGAGGAGAGAGGTCCCGTAACAGAGGATCTGGCTTCATGTCAGCAGAGAATCAGTCTGCATGTCATAGCAGAGAATCAGGCTTAACGTCAGCCACCACTGCAACAGTCCATTAGCATATATTTAGGCCCAGCACCCAGGCAGAGGAGAGAGGTCCCGTAACAGAGAATCTGGCTTCATGTCAGCAGAGAATCAGTCTGCATGTCATAGCAGAGAATCAGGCTTCACGTCAGCCACCACTGCAACAGTCCATTGGCATATATTTAGGCCTAGCACCCAGGCAGAGGAGAGAGGTCCCGTAACAGAGAATCTGGCTTCATGTCAGCAGATAATCAGTCTGCATGTCATAGCAGAGAATCAGGCTTCACGTCAGCCACCACTGCAACAGTCCATTGGCATATATTTAGGCATAGCACCCAGGCAGAGGAGAGAGGTCCCGTAACAGAGAATCTGGCTTCATGTCAGCAGAGAATCAGTCTGCATGTCATAGCAGAGAATCAGGCTTCACGTCAGCCACCACTGCAACAGTCTATTGTCATATATTTAGGCCCAGCACACAGGCAGCGGAGAGAGGTCCCGTAACAGAGAATCTGTCTTCATGTCAGCAGAGAATTAGTCTGCATGTCATAGCAGAGAATCAGGCTTCACGTCAGCCACCACTGCAACAGTCCATTGGCATATATTTAGGCCCAGCACCCAGGCAGAGGAGAGAGGTCCCGTAACAGAGGATCTGGCTTCATGTCAGCAGAGAATCAGTCTGCATGTCATAGCAGAGAATCAGGCTTCACGTCAGCCACCACTGCAACAGTCCATTGGCATATATTTAGGCCCAGCACCCAGGCAGAGGAGAGAGGTCCCGTAACAGAGGATCTGGCTTCATGTCAGCAGAGAATCAGTCTGCATGTCATAGCAGAGAATCAGGCTTCACGTCAGCCACCACTGCAACAGTCCATTGGCATATATTTAGTCCCAGCACCCAGGCAGAGGAGAGAGGTCCCGTAACAGAGAATCTGGCTTCATGTCAGCAGAGAATCAGTCTGCATGTCATAGCAGAGAATCAGGCTTCACGTCAGCCACCACTGCAACAGTCCATTGGCATATATTTAACCCCAGGCACCCAGGCAGAGGAGAGAGGTCCCGTAACAGAGAATCTGGCTTCATGTCAGCAGAGAATTAGTCTGCATGTCATAGCAGAGAATCAGGCTTCACGTCACCCAACATTGGAACAGTCCATTGGCATTTATTAGGCCCGGGCACCCAGACAGAGGAGAGTTTCATTCAACTTTGGGTAGCCTCGCAATATAATGGTAAAATGAAAATAAAAATAGGATTGAATGAGGAAGTGCCCTGGAGTCCAATAATATATGGTTAAGGGGAGGTAGTTAATGTCTAATCTGCACAAGGGATGGACAGGTCCTGTGGGATCCATGCCTGGTTCATTTTTATGAACGTCAGCTTGTCCACATTGGCTGTAGACAGGTGGCTGCGTTTGTCTGTAATGACGCCCCCTGCCGTGCTGAATACACGTTCAGACAAAACGCTGGCCGCCGGGCAGGCCAGCACCTCCAAGGCATAAAAGGCTAGCTCTGGCCACGTGGACAATTTAGAGACCCAGAAGTTGAATGGGGCCGAATTATCAGTCAGTACGTGGAGGGGTGTGCACACGTACTGTTCCACCATGTTAGTGAAATGTTGCCTCCTGCTAACACGTTGCGTATCAGGTGGTGGTGCAGTTAGCTGTGGCGTGTTGACAAAACTTTTCCACATCTCTGCCATGCTAACCCTGCCCTCAGAGGAGCTGGCCGTGACACAGCTGCCTTGGCGAACTCTTGCTCCTCCTCTGCCTTGGCCTTGGGCTTCCACTTGTTCCCCTGTGACATTTGGGAATGCTCTCAGTAGCGCGTCTACCAACGTGCGCTTGTACTCGCGCATCTTCCTATCACGCTCCAGTGCAGGAAGTAAGGTGGGCACATTGTCTTTGTACCGTGGATCCAGCAGGGTGGCAACCCAGTAGTCCGCACACGTTAAAATGTGGGCAACTCTGCTGTCATTGCGCAGGCACTGCAGCATGTAGTCGCTCATGTGTGCCAGGCTGCCCAGGGGTAAGGACAAGCTGTCCTCTGTGGGAGGCGTATCGTCATCGTCCTGCCTTTCCCCCCAGCCACGCACCAGTGATGGGCCTGAGCTGCGTTGGGTGCCACCCCACTGTGACCATGCTTCATCCTCATCCTCCTCCACCTCATCCTCGTCCTCCTCGTCCTCCAGTAGTGGGCCCTGGCTGGCCCCATTTGTACCTGGCCTCTGCTGTTGCAAAAAACCTCCCTCTGAGTCACTTCAAAGAGACTGGCCTGAAAGTGCTAAAAATGACCCCTCTTCCTCCTCCTCCTCCTCCTGGGCCACCTCCTCTACCATCATCGCCCTAAGTGTTTTCTCAAGGAGACATAGAAGTGGTATTGTAACGCTGATAACGGCGTCATCGCCACTGGCCATGTTGGTGGAGTACTCGAAACAGCACAACAGGGCACACAGGTCTCGCATGGAGGCCCAGTCATTGGTGGTGAAGTGGTGCTGTTCCGTAGTGCGACTGACCCGTGCGTGCTGCAGCTGAAACTCCACTATGGCCTGCTGCTGCTCACACAGTCTGTCCAGCATGTGCAAGGTGTAGTTCCACCTGGTGGGCACGTCGCATATGAGGCGGTGAGCGGGAAGGCCGAAGTTACGCTGTAGCGCAGACAGGCGAGCAGCGGCAGGATGTGAACGCCGGAAGCGTGAACAGACGGCCCGCACTTTATGCAGCAGCTCTGACATGTCGGGGTAGTTGTGAATGAACTTCTGCACCACCAAATTCAGCACATGCGCCAAGCAAGGGATGTGCGTCAAACCGGCTAGTCCCAGAGCTGCAACGAGATTTCGCCCATTATCGCACACCACCAGGCCGGGCTTGAGGCTCACCGGCAGCAACCACTCGTCGGTCTGTTGTTCTATACCCCGCCACAACTCCTGTGCGGTGTGGGGCCTGTCCCCCAAACATATGAGTTTCAGAATGGCCTGCTGACGTTTACCCCGGGCTGTGCTGAAGTTGGTGGTGAAGGTGTGTGGCTGACTGGATGAGCAGGTGGAAGAAGAGGAGGAGGAAGCTGAGTAGGAGGAGGTGGCAACAGGAGACAAAGAATGTTGCCCTGCGATCCTTGGCGGCGGAAGGACGTGCGCCAAACAGCTCTCCGCCTGGGGCCCAGCTGCCACTACATTTACCCAGTGTGCAGTTAGGGAGATATAGCGTCCCTGGCCGTGCTTACTGGTCCACGTATCTGTGGTTAGGTGGACCTTGCCACAGATGGCGTTGCGCAGTGCACACTTGATTTTATCGGATACTTGGTTGTGCAGGGAAGGCACGACTCTCTTGGAGAAGTAGTGCCGGCTAGGAACAACATACTGTGGGACAGCAAGCGACATGAGCTGTTTGAAGCTGTCTGTGTCCACCAGCCTAAATGACAGCATTTCATAGGCCAGTAGTTTAGAAATGCTGGCATTCAGGGCCAGGGATCGAGGGTGGCTAGGTGGGAATTTACGCTTTCTCTCAAATGTTTGTGAGATGGAGAGCTGAACGCTGCCGTGTGACATGGTTGAGATGCTTGGTGACGGAGGTGGTGGTGTTGGTGGTACATCCCCTGTTTGCTGGGCGGCAGGTGCCAACGTTCCTCCAGAGGCGGAGGAAGAGGCCGATGCGGCAGCAGCAGAAGAGGCCGAGGCGGCAGCAGCAGAAGAGGCCGAGGCGGCAGCAGCAGAAGAGGTAGCAGGGGGAGTCTGAGTGACTTCCTTGTTTTTAAGGTGTTTACTCCACTGCAGTTCATGCTTTGCATGCAGGTGCCTGGTCATGCAGGTTGTGCTATGGTTCAGAACGTTAATGCCTCCCTTCAGGCTCTGATGGCACAGCGTGCAAACCACTCGGGTCTTGTCGTCAGCACATTGTTTGAAGAAGTGCCATGCCAGGGAACTCCTTGAAGCTGCCTTTGGGGTGCTCGGTCCCAGATGGCGGCGGTCAGTAGCAGGCGGAGTCTCTTGGCGGCGGGTGTTCTGCTTTTGCCGACTGCTCCCTCTTTTGCTACGCTGTTGGCTCGGTCTCACCACTGCCTCTTCCTCCGAACTGTGAAAGTCAGTGGCACGACCTTCATTCCATGTGGGGTCTAGGACCTCATCGTCCCCTGCATCGTCTTCCACCCAGTCTTGATCCCTGACCTCCTGTTCAGTCTGCACACTGCAGAAAGACGCAGCAGTTGGCACCTGTGTTTCGTGGTATACCTGTGGTATTCCCATGTCCTCATCATCAGGAAACATAAGTGGTTGTGCGTCAGTGCATTGTATGTCTTCCACCGCTGGGGAAGGGCTAGGTGGATGCCCTTAGGAAACCCTGCCAGCAGAGTCTTCAAACAGCATAAGAGACTGCTGCATAACTTGAGGCTCAGACAGTTTCCCTGATATGCATGGGGGTGATGTGACAGACTGATGGGGTTGGTTTTCAGGCGCCATTTGTGCGCTTTCTGCAGAAGACTGGGTAGGAGATAATGTGAACGTGCTGGATCCACTGTCGGCCACCCAATTGAC
The DNA here is from genome assembly GCF_014858855.1 of Bufo gargarizans. Classification (NCBI taxonomy): domain Eukaryota; kingdom Metazoa; phylum Chordata; class Amphibia; order Anura; family Bufonidae; genus Bufo; species Bufo gargarizans. Next base: position 470,405,580 of record NC_058083.1, on the reverse strand, counting down.
TAATGCCTGTACCTGCTCAGGCCTTACCATCCTTAGAACGGCATTGGGCCCCACCATATATCGCTGTAAATTCTGTCGGCTACTGGGACCTGAGGTAGTTGGTACACTAGGACGTGTGGATGTGGCAGAACGGCCACGTCCTCTCCCAGCACCAGAGGGTCCACTAACACCACCACGACCATGTCAACGTCCGCGTCCCTTACTAGATGTTTTCCTCATTGTTATCGTTCACCACAACAACAAAAATATTATTTGGCCCAATGTATTGAATTCAAATTCAGGCCTTTTTTTACAGACACCTAACACTATCTGGCTATCTATTTAGGTACCGTATTACACTAATACAGGCACAGCAGTAACCACAGATTTAGCTGACTATGAATTTGAGGCCTAGTATTTAGGCGCTGGGTGACAGGTATACGTTTTACGGACAGAATTTGACTGGGATATGCACAGTAGCGTGTGTGTGAAGTTATTGAGAATGACCCTATCAGCACCTTGATTCTGATGTACCCTTTTAGGGATGTATTAAAGTAGGCCTGATACAGCAGAAACCACTAAATTAGGAAATTGCTAAATTGGGAATTGTATTTCAACCCAGAACAAAGAATTTGCTTTGACGGACACTAAATAACTTGCCCAGCCACAACAGTACAGCAGTAACGACAGATTTAGCTGGATATTAATTTGAGGCCTAATATTTAGGCGCTGGGTGACAGGTATAGGTTTACTGACAGAATTAGACTTGGAAATGCACAGTAGCGTGTGTGTGAAGTTATTCAGAATGACCCTATGTGCACCTTGAATATTATATACCCTTTTAGGGATAGATTTCAAATAGCTCTGATACAGCAGAAACCACTAAATTAGGAAATTGCTAAATTGGGAATTGTATTTCAACCCAGAACAAAAAATGTGCTTTGACGGACACTAAATAACTTGCCCAGCCACAACAGTACAGCAGTAACGACAGATTTAGCTGAATATAAATTTGAGGCCTAGTATTTAGGCGCTGGGTGACAGGTATAGGTTTACTGACAGAATTAGACTTGGAAATGCACAGTAGCGTGTGTGTGAAGTTATTCAGAATGACCCTATGTGCACCTTGAATATTATATACCCTTTTAGGGATAGATTTCAAATAGCTCTGATACAGCAGAAACCACTAAATTAGGAAATTGCTAAATTGGGAATTGTATTTCAACCCAGAACAAAAAATGTGCTTTGACGGACACAAAATAACTTGCCCAGCCACAACAGTACAGCAGTAACGACAGATTTAGCTGAATATAAATTTGAGGCCTAGTATTTAGGCGCTGGGTGACAGGTATAGATTTACTGACAGAATTAGACTTGGAAATGCACAGTAGCGTGTGTGTGAAGTTATTCTGAATGACCCTATGTGCACCTTGAATATTATATACCCTTTTAGGGATAGATTTCAAATAGCTCTGATACAGCAGAAACCACTAAATTAGGAAATTGCTAAATTGGGAATTGTATTTCAACCCAGAACAAAAAATGTGCTTTGACGGACACTAAATAACTTGCCCAGCCACAACAGTACAGCAGTAACGACAGATTTAGCTGGATATAAATCTGAGGCCTAGTATTTAGGCGCTGGGTGACAGGTATAGGTTTACTGACAGAATTAGACTTGGAAATGCACAGTAGCGTGTGTGTGAAGTTATTCAGAATGACCCTATGTGCACCTTGTATATTATATACCCTTTTAGGGATAGATTTCAAATAGCTCTGATACAGCAGAAACCACTAAATTAGGAAATTGCTAAATTGGGAATTGTATTTCAACCCAGAACAAAAAATGTGCTTTGACGGACACTAAATAACTTGCCCAGCCACAACAGTACAGCAGTAACGACAGATTTAGCTGAATATAAATTTGAGGCCTAGTATTTAGGCGCTGGGTGACAGGTATAGGTTTACTGACAGAATTAGACTTGGAAATGCACAGTAGCGTGTGTGTGAAGTTATTCAGAATTACCCTATGTGCACCTTGAATATTATATACCCTTTTAGGGATAGATTTCAAATAGCTCTGATACAGCAGAAACCACTAAATTAGGAAATTGCTAAATTGGGAATTGTATTTCAACCCAGAACAAAAAATGTGCTTTGGCGGACACTAAATAACTTGCCCAGCCACAACAGTACAGCAGTAACGACAGATTTAGCTGGATATAAATTTGAGGCCTAGTATTTAGGCGCTGGGTGACAGGTATAGATTTACTGACAGAATTAGACTTGGAAATGCACAGTAGCGTGTGTGTGAAGTTATACAGAATGACCCTATGTGCACCTTGAATATTATATACCCTTTTAGGGATAGATTTCAAATAGCTCTGATACAGCAGAAACCACTAAATTAGGAAATTGCTAAATTGGGAATTGTATTTCAACCCAGAACAAAAACTGTGCTTTGACGGACACTAAATAACTTGACCAGCCACACCAGTAACGACAGATTTAGCTGGATATAAACTTGAGGCCTAGTATTTAGGCGCTGGGTGACAGGTATACGTTTACTGACAGAATTAGACTGGGATATGGCCAAAAAATATCCACACTATTGATGGTTAAATGCACTTGGTGTGACAGCTTGACCAACCACACTACTGAGGGTTAAATGCACTTGGTGACAGGCGCAGCTTGCCCCTGATGTAGTATATGGCCAAAAAATAAACAGACTATTGCTGGTTAAATGCACTTGGTGTGACAGCTTGACCAACCACACTACTGAGGGTTAAATGCACTTGGTGACAGGCGCAGCTTGCCCCTGATGTAGTATATGGCCAAAAAATAAACATACTATTGCTGGTTAAATGCACTTGGTGTGACAGCTTGACCAACCACACTACTGAGGGTTAAATGCACTTGGTGACAGACGCAGCTTGCCCCTGATGTAGTATATGGCCAAAAAATAAACAGACTATTGCTGGTTAAATGCACTTGGTGTGACAGCTTTACCCTGATGTAGGATTTAGCCAAAAAACAACCACACCATTGAGGGTTAAATGCACTTGGTGACAGCTTGCCCCTGATGTAGTATATGTCCAAAAAATAAACAGACTATTGCTGGTTAAATGCACTTGGTGTGACAGCTTCACCCTGATGTAGGATTTAGCCAAAAAACAACCACACCATTGAGGGTTAAATGCACTTGGTGGCAGCTTGTGCTGGCGCAACACAAGACACAAAATGGCCACCGATCACCCCAGAAAAAAGTGACTTAAAAAGGCTCTGGGCAGCCTAAAAACAGTGAGCAATTCAATAGCAGCAGTTCAATCATCCACAGCTGCAGATCGATCACTGGATGGAGTCTTTTGGAGGAGTTAATCAGCCTAATCTCGCCCTACTGTCGCAGCTGCAACCTCTCCCTACGCTAATCAGAGCAGAGTGACGGGCGGCGCTATGTGACTACAGCTTAAATAGAGGCTGGGTCACATGGTGCTCTGGCCAATCACAGCCATGCCAATAGTAGGCATGGCTGTGACGGCCTCTTGGGGCAAGTAGTATGACGCTTGTTGATTGGCTGCTTTGCAGCCTTTCAAAAAGCGCCAAGAAAGCGACGAACACCGAACCCGAACCCGGACTTTTACGAAAATGTCCGGGTTCGAGTCTGTGTCACGGACACCCCAAAATTCGGTACGAACCCGAACTATACAGTTCGGGTTCGCTCATCCCTACACATAACACCTTCAGAAGTCTTGTGGAGTCCATGCTTTGAACAGAGATGTTTTAGTGTCACAGGGGAGACGTGCACATTACAATATACGGTGTAGTATCTTCATTTTGTTTTGATCACAAGTATCTTGTAGAAGTAACAGGGAGAAGAATCTGTGCTTGCATTGCTTGTATACAGTATTTGATAGACATTCTTCTACTAGTCTATGCTGTTTCAAGTCTCTGTTCTTTAAACTACATAATTATTATCGGTCGGTACATTCAATCATTCTTCTGATCACAGCATCTAGAGTTGTTATGTGGCCCCGTGTAGCTGTGTTTTTTTTAATCACATTTTCCTCTGATCTACCAAATTCCATGCTTATCATTAAGAAGTTGTAAGAAAATGATGAGACTCATTTACAGTAGGAAAGTTTTCCGCAAGCTCTATAACTGAATTAGTCTGTTCATCATAAAGAGGACCTGTCACCTCTCCTGACATGTCTGTCTTAGCAACTACTAGCATTCCTCATATACTAACAATTCTGGAGCATCTATTCTTATGAATCTATGATACCTTTATTATTCCTGCTAGAAGTTTCAAATTTCATGAGTATTCCTCTCATACAGGCTCGGACTGGACCACACGGATACAGGAGAATCCTTGTTGGGCCCCTGAGCAAGGTGGGTCCCTAATCCCCCACCCCTTTCACAAGTGGCACATAGTTCAGTAGACTGACTGCACTATATATAGATAGGCAGTGTACAGCACCTTTGTTGGAACAGACTACCGGATTTACCTGCTGAAGATGTGAACATACCCTTAGACGCTATACTGGGATACTGCAGTCTTTTACTGAAAAGCACTATCAACTAAGTCTGGAGGCAGTAAGAAACTTGTAAACCATGGTGTACTCTTTTAATGATGTCAATTTTAGATTTTTGCAACTGTCTAGGGCAGGGATGGGCAAACTGCAGCTCTCCAGCTGTTGTAAAACTACAACTCCCAGTATGCCCAAACTGCCTACAGCTATTAGCCTACAGCAGGGCATACTGGGATTTGTAGTTTTGCAACAGCTGGAGAGCCGCAGTTTGCCCATCACTAGTCTAGGGTATACACTTGAATGCATTTTGGGCATACTTTCGGTGGACAGCTTCAAATGGTACTGTAAAATGTTCTTGACAAGTTTCAATCCAAGACCTTCTAGGTGGAAAGCAGTATCTTAAAGCAAACCTGTCGGGTGATTTCTCCTTCCCAGTAGATAATTGAGGGATAGATATACAGATAGATATATAGGTCAATATTAGTGTTAATCAAGCACAAAAGTGCTCGGGTGTTCGGGTCGAACACCTTGGGATGCTTGGGGGCTCTACCGAGCACCCAAGCACAATGGAAGTCAATGGGAAAATCCGAGGATTAAACCAGGCACCCCCTGCTCTGAAGAGGGGAGGGTGTCTGGTTCATAGAAAAAGGGCAGAAATTGATGGAAACACCATCAAAATGGGAACAGCATGGGGAGGATGTCTGGATGCATCTTGGACTCCCAGGTCGCTGCTGGGAACGATGTTGTCCGAGTAGTATGCCACTTTTACAGACTGACAATAATACGCACAAAACCGAAGATAAAATCGATTTTAGAGGAAAAATTGCTAGGAAACATTCTTTCCTGTATATTTACTTGTATATAAAGTGCAAGTGCTGCCAAAAATTACAAGGAAGAGGCACTCCGATGCAAACTGTATATCACATAATGGAGGGCCTCATTCACATCGTGGTACAATTGTTCAGGTAGTGGGACTCCTACACTCATAAAGCCTATGCACTAAGTGATATGGATTCTAAAAATTACAAGGAACCAGCACTCAAATACACCCTTTATCATACATAAATTATGATTGATGGCCTGCTGATGATCCTCAAAAACATTAGGAGCAAGGACCTGCTGGTGACCCTCTAAAACATTACGGGCGAGGGCCTGCTGCTGAACTGACCATCTAAAACATTAGAGGTGAGGGTCTGCTGCAGAGCTGACTCTCTAAAACATTAGGGGCGAGTGCCTGCTGCTCAGCTGACCATTGAAAAAATGATGGGCTAGTGCCTGCTGCTTAGCTAACCATTGAAAAAATTATTGGCAAGGGCCTGCTGGTGAGCTGACCCTGTAAAACATTATGGTTGAGGGTCTGATGGTGAGCTGACCCTCAAAAACATTATATGCGAGGGCCTGCTGGTGAGCTGACCTCTAAAAGATTGTAGGTGAGGGCCTGTTGGTGAGCTTACCCTGTAAAACATTATAGTTGAGGGCCTGCTGGTGAGCTGACCCTCAAAAACATTTTATGTGAGGGCCTGCAGGTGAGCTGACCCTCTCAAAGAATCTAGGAGAAGGCCTGCTGGTGAGCTGACTCTCTAAAACATTACATGCGGGGGCCTGCAGGTGAGCAGGCCCTCTAAAAGATTGTAGGTGAGGGCCTGCTGGAGAGCCGACCCTCTAAAACATTATATACGAGGTCCTGCAGGTGAGCTGGCCCTCTACAACATTAGGAATGAGGGCAGACTAATAAGCATGTTGATATGATGGAATAGGAGGAGGACGAGAAAGGGAAGATTGACCCATAGACCCTTTTTTCTGGTGGAAGAGGTGCATGGGAATACAGTGTATTCAGTACATTAAAAAAAACACATTTAAAGTGCTTTTATGTTTAGCCGCTTTCCTCTGGTGGAGTAAAAAAGTCAGGGGCAATCCAGGCCTTGTTCATTTTGATAAGAGTTAACCTGTCAGCATTTTCAGTTGACAGGCGGATGCACTTATCAGTTATTATGCCGCCAGCAGCACTAAATACCCACTCTGATAAAACGCTGGCGGCAGGGCAGGCCAGCACCTCCAAGGCGTAGAGTGCCAGTTCGTGCCACATGTCCAACTTGGACACCCAATAGTTGTAAAGCACAGAGGGATCATTGAGGATGCTGACACGGTCTTCTACGTATTCTTCCAAAATGTTTCCCTTCTTGTGACACTAGGCCACGCATCTGTTTAAGGGTGATGGAGGGGTGTCATGAAACTGTCCCAGGCTTTGGAGAGTGTTGCCCTGCCTCTGTTGGACCTGCTGTGTGTACCTCTAATTTCCCCTCCTCGGTTGTCCAAGGAACTACAGACTCTGTCGCCAGCGTTGTCAGATGGAAATGTTTGGATCAACTTTTCCACAAGTACCATCTAGTATTGCATCATTTTGCTCGTCCTCTCCACCACTGGAATGAGAGATGAAAAGTTTTCTTTGTAGCGGGGGTCGAGAAGGGTGAACAACCAGTTATCTGTGTCTAAAATGTGTAACATGCGAGGGTCACGAGATAGGCAGCCTAACATAAAGTCAGCCATGTGTGCCAGAGTCGCAAAAGGCAAGACTTCGCTGTCGTCATCAAGAGGATTACTCTTAATTTCCTCATCCTCTTCTTCCTCTTCTGCCCATCTATGCTGAACAGATGGAATTAAGCTTCCATGGGTACTACCCTTTGTAGCGGAGGCAACTGTCTCCTTCTCCTGCTCCTCCTCCCCTTCCTCATCATCCTCCAATTTGCGCTAAGAAGACGAACTGAGGGTGGTCTGGCTATCACCCTGTGTAATGTCTTCTCCCATTTCCACCTCTTCCACATGCAAAGCTTCAGCCTTAATTGTGAGCAGCGAGCATCAGAGTAGACACAGAAGTGGGATGGTGATGCTGATAATAGCGTTATCGCCGCTCACCATCTGTGTTGATTCCTAAAAGTTTCTTAAAACTTCACAGAGGTCAGTCATACATGCCCACTCCTCGCTTGTGAATAGCAGAAGTTGACTGGAAAGGTAAAGACCATTTTGCAGCTGGTATTCCACTACTGCCCTCTGCTGCTCACAAAGCCTGGCCATATGTGGAACGTAGAGTTCCAGCGCGTGCTCACGTCACACAACAGTTGGTGAGCTGGCAATTGTAAGAGCTGCTGCAACGTTGACAGACCGGTGAAAGCTGTCCATGACTTGCGGAAATGGGCACACATGCGGCGCACCTTCACCAGTAGCTCAGGCAAATTGGGGTAGGTTGTAAGAAATCGCTGAACCCCTAAGTTTAAGACGTGGGCTAGGCATGGGATGTGTGTGTGAACTTGTCGAACTCCAAAGCCGCCACCAGGTTACAGCCATTATCAAACACAACCATGCCTGGTTCTAGGTTAATTGGCGAAAGCCACAGCACAGTCTGGTCTCTTATCCCCTGCCACAGCTCTGCAGCGGTGTACTGTTTTCACCTAAGCAGATCACCTTAAGCACCGCCTGTTGACGCTTCCCCGCTGCAGTGCTACACTGCTTCCAGCTACCGACTGATGGCTGACTAATACTGCAAGAAGATAATTCTGAGGTGGATGTGGAGGAGGAGGCAGAGGAGGAGAAGTGGGGTTGGAGTCACTAACGTAGGTGGTGGCAGAAACCCTGAGGGCCTGCAATCTTTGGCATCGGTAGCACCTGTGCCATCCCAGGGTACGACTCGCTCCTGGCCTCCACAACATTCACACAGTGTGCCGTCAGGGAAATGTAGTGTCCCTGGCCGAAAGCACTTGTCCATGTGTCAGTGGTTAAGTGTACCTTCCCAGAAATTGCGTTGGTCAGGGCACGGGTGATGTTAAGGGACACATGCTGGTGTAAGGCGGGCACGGCCCACCGTGAAAAATAGTGGCGGCTAGGTCACCTAAATCAGGTGTAACGAGGGACGGTCGCCGACATCATATGCCGGACGGCATTAGTGTCCACAAGCCTAAATGGCTACATTTCCAGAGCCAGTAATTTGGGAAAATGCGCATTTCATGCTATAGCCTATCGGTGGGTGGGTGTCTGGGTTAAAATGCCAGGGGTGCAAAGGACATTTGTATGCTATGCTGGGACAGGGAAGTGGAGGCGGTCGCTGATGGTGTTTGCAAAGGCCCAGGTGCAGAGCGGGAGGCATCTGGGCCTGCGCCTTCAACAGGGGATTGACCAGCACGTAACACAGGGGAAAAGGAGGCAGTTGTGTTAACCGCAGACACAGATTGTGGATCCAGACGTTCGGCCCACCTATTACGGTGCTTTGATGCCATGTGGCGGATCATGCTAGTGGTGGTGAGGTTGCTCGTTTTTGTATGGCACAGGTTGCAACTTACAATTCTTTTGTCGTCTGCACTTTCCTCCAAAAAGCGCCAGACTGCTAAACACCTACCCCTTGGCAAGTGAGATTTCCGCAAGGGGGTGCTCCGGGGAACAGTTGCCTTCTCCCTTTTGCCACCCCACTGCCTCTTCCAGCCTGTTGCGGTGCTGCGGATCCTTCCACCTCTGTACTGCTGTCCGCGCTCGGCTTGCCACCTTCCCAGGTTGGATCAGTGACTTCATTGTCCACCACCTCCTCTTCCACTTCCTCACTCTGCTCATCCTCCTGACTTGTTGACCTAACAACAACCTTAGTTATTGACAACTGTGTCTCATCCTCATCATCAAACTCTTGAGACACTAATTGCCGTTTACTTATTGGCAACTGTGTCTCATCATCATCATTATCCACTTTGTGAAAAAAAATTATTGCCGTTCCCCACCGTCATCTTCTTGTGACTTTGGATGCTCAAGAGTTTGGGAATCAGGGCGCAAGATCTCATGTCCCTCTTCAAGCGGGCTTGTCGAGAGGCCCAAATGAAGGAATGGCGCTGAAAAGAGCTCCTCGGAATATCCGAGTGTTGGATTACTTGTTTGGAAAGACTCTCCATGGTGGGAGGAAGGAGGATCAGGGTGAGGATTGTGTTGACCAGACTCTTGGCTACTGAGACTGGACTTAGTGAAAGCCAGGGTGGTGCTTAACCGACTGGAAGCACTATCTGCTGCAATTCAAACAACCACCTGGTTATACTGGTATGACTTCAAGAGCGTTGTCCTGCACCGCCCCACAAACTGGGACATGAAGCTAGGTATCATGGATAATTTTGTTTTAGCATCACGGCCACTTCCCTGTCCCTTACTTCTCGCCTTCTTCATATTAAATGTAATATATGCTTGAAAGTATGTCACACGTACAGTAGTGTAGGATTTGAAAGTGTATGCACAAAAAATTTAAAAAAAATATTTGGGATGTGGAAAGGTTACACAGGAGATATCCCACAGATAATGTCGCTGATGTCAGCAGCGGCTAATATAAAATTAAAAGGAATGTCACAGGTACAGTATTTGGGATGTGGAAACGTCACAGGAGATATACCGCAGATAATGTCGCTGACAGCAGCGGCTAATAAAAAACTACAGGGAATATCACAGGTATTTGGGATGTGGAAACGTTACACAGGAGAAATGCGCAGATAATGTTGCTGATGTCACCAGCGGCTAATATTAAATTACAGGGAATGTCACATGTATTTGGGATGTGGAAATGTTACACAGAAGATGTACCCCAGGTAATGTCACTGTCTGCAGCGGACACTGTCTATGGAAAAGTACCCTGGATGTCAGATTTTTTTGGGATGCGCACACGTTATATGTAGCGCAGCTAATGTCACTGTCCGCAACTATTGCACATTATTTAGCGCAGGATGTGCTAAAAATAGATATTGCTGCCACACACAATAGTCCTTAAAAAGACTTTTGGGTCTGTAAAGTTTTAGCAATTTAGCGCAGGTTGCGCAAAAATATATATTTCTGCTGCCACACACAATAGTCCTTAAAAAAACTTTTGGGTCTCTGACAATTTTTTTTTTTTAAATAATAATAATTTCACTCCCTCCACTATCTTTCCCTTCTTCAGCACAGCTCTCCCTGACTAACACTGAGCCGAATACGTGTCATCGGGTGTTATATAGAACCCGATGACGCGTTCCGGCCAGCCAATCACTGTAATGTCAGTAACCAACATTGCTTTACATTGAAGGGCGGTACTTACTTTCACGTTTATTGGCTGCGTAGCAGCCAACAAATGTACGGGGCAGAGACTTGAGCATTGCGCTCAAGCACATGTAGTATTGGTAACTGGTGTTTGGCTGAGCATGCTCGATCAACACTAGTCTATATGATTTCATATAGGATTTCTGGAAAAAAAAGCAGAGTAGATCCTGACAGGATTCCTAGAAAAGACAGTCCTGAAAGTCCTGATTTCCCCACCCAAACAGGATGATTGATGCATAATGTGACACTGGCAGCAATGATTGGATAGTGTCAGATTGTGCAGGAACACATCCCCAACTGGTAACACCCATCTGGACTTTTATTGCAAGCTTTTAACAATTTATTTATAACTTTTTGCAGGAATAATAAAGGAATGACACAACATAGAGTCATAAGAAAAGATTCTCCAGAATTGTTATTGCATGGGGAATGCACATAGTTGCTAAACATTCATGTTTAATCAGTTACAGGTCCTCTGTGAGGTCTCATGTCCAGAGCTTGCATCTGTATATATGGTGACCTTGAGTAACGGCAAATAACATGTCCGAAAAGCATAGGTTGTGTACTGTATACTTTGCTGTTTGGATTGTTTTTACTGGATGAAATAAAGACTGCATTTATCTGGAAATAGGATGCTGGAATATGACCCTTTTTATAACAGACATTCCGTACATCCCAGTGGAGCCAGCAGGAGAGATGTATATTTTTTGATTCTTAGTAGCAATATGACAGTTTTACTATAATTATGCAAAAATAGCCGCTGAAACAAATATTATCACTATCTCTGCAAGTCACTATAAATACCAAGAAGTGATTCAAATAACACACAGTGAAGCTCTATGATGCAGCATACAACTTTCATTCTGGTGCTGGGAAGGGTCCCTCCTAAAATCCTTGCACTGGGTCTACCAAGCACTGTGGCTAACAGAACTATACTGAGGAATATTTAAGTTGTTTATCTACGCACTCTACTGAGAAGAGTTGTCTAATGTCTTCTTGCTCCACAGTGTGCCCGCTATTGCTTTCTAAAAAGATGTGTCTGTGTTTAAATGGTTATTCCCATCACAGACAATGGGGGCATATCGCTAGGATATGCCCCCATTGTCTGATAGGTGTGGATCTCACTGCTGGGACCCGCACCTACATTGAGAACGGAGGCCCAAAACATGTGGAGGGTGCATTGTGCATGCAAAGCCGCCCTCCATTAATTTCTGTAGGGTCACCGAAAATAGCCGAGCGCTGGCTCGACTATTTCTGTCGGCCAGATAGAAATGAATGGGAGCTGTGGCCACACAAGTGCTGTGTGCTCCCATTCACTTGTACAGGGAGAGTGCTTGGCGGTGGGAAACTGTGGTCCTCCAGCCACCACTCTTCCCGCTCTGTTCTTTGCGTAGGTGTGGGTCCCAGAGGTAGGACCCAAAAATATCAGACAATGGGGGCATATCCTAGTGATATGCCCCCATTGTCTGTGATGGGAATGCCCCTTTAAGTGTCTAAGTTTGTGCTTAAGTGTATAAGTTGTGAGTTTTGTAAGATAACGTACAATAAACACAGACAAATATCAATTGAATCAAAATGTAATTTTTCCACTGAAAGGAACAGATTAGGAAAATGCTCTTCAGAAAGAACAAAAATCACATTAAAAGAGTCTGCATTATGGGTGTTAGAGTAAAACATGAAAAACTAGGATAAAACAGAAGAAAAGTAAGTTCTCAATGCATGAATAACATCATATGGAAAACAGACTTGTTGTCCAAATTCACTTGTTCGTATTCATTAAGATATATCCTAATTCAAATTCATTATAGTTTAGGCCATATCTGAAAATGTAATTCTGCTAAATAATTTCAAATTATCTTGCTACTTACTGTTTGCAGTGAACACGAAAAACCTGAACACTACATCTCAATATTTCATTGTTGATTTTACATTTATAAATACATGTTAGAATACTCGGAACATAATCCATACCACGCCATACAAGTTATTGCAAAGTCATGCCACTTAAGGGCTTTGTAGTCAGGGGAGGGGTGGTGGTGGTGCTTCTTTCCCCCTTCTTATCATAGTTGGGGGAGAAAAGAAGTTACAAGATGCATGGGTCTCAGATACACTCATGTAAAAGAGCCCTAAGGTGCTGTAAAAATAAATATAATGCACTAAATCTTGACAGCTAATTTATAAAAATAAGTTAGGAATTTTTGCTTAAAATATGTTCTTTTGATTGTATCCTCTCTCAACAAATATGTATCACAAATAAATTATTTTGTGATTCGATCAGACTTTTTTCCAAAAGTTTTAACTAACAAATATAAAGAAACATATTTAAAAATTGCTGCTATATATTATTTAATGTTTTCCAATATAGAACTGCATGATTACAAGAATGCAAATGAATGTACATGATAATTAAAAATTTTCACAAAGGAGGAATGAAGGATAAATATTTTTATACAGAGAGTGTTGGTTCTAAAAAAAATTTATGATTTTAAATTCAGTCCATTTACATGCACACGTATTGCACGCTGCACGTTTTTTTGTGAATTTCTGTGTGTCACCCTCTCATACAAATAATCATATACATATTTTTTGTTTATTGTAATCTCTCCAAGTTAAATACCTTTTTTTTTTTACTTTGAGAAAGTGGCACCTGAATATGGCATCACGTATTATGTTTTACATTAAAGATATGTGACGTAATTTTCAGTAGGAAATATAGCAATACCCTACATTAAAGTAAAACTCCAGAAAATCTGATGCCTTGTGTTATTCTTACCGCAGGGCCTGATGGGGCGGTGCATGACACAAAGAGCACCAAGTCATGTCCCTTCAGCTCCTGCACTAGGTGTACCACGAAACATCAGTTTAAACCAGTGTATTTCTATTACTTGCTCAGACAATAGTCAATGAGGTGTTAATTGTATGAAAACTGTAGAAGTTATTTAATAATGATTCAATACAAAAATGAAAAAAATATATATTGTGCTTTAATATCTCAATTTTGTTTCGCCACACTTATAAAACCAGTGGTACTTACATTATCTGATATTTTATTGCACATTTGGCAGTAGTCTTGGACATTACAGTAAAATGAGTTCCTCTTGGAGAATTTATAATAAAATATTAAAGAAGAATTTAAATTAATAAATATTTTTAGAAGATTGCGATTTAAGTTGCGCAGATATTTTACAAGCTGCAGCGATGGCTATATTAAGACTGGGGCTGCACAGTGACTTTGACTGCCACACACACATATTGACATTGCAATATAATGAAAGCGAATAGTGTAGCATTGCGACTCATTGCTGCGATCGCGACCTAACGGTCGCAAGGAATCCAATTTCCTGTGACTGTCAGGTTGCATTTGCAGCAACTTGTAAGTCCCAATGCAATTGCATTTATTTTCATTATGTTATCTAGTACAGTCTTATCGCATTTTTAGCGGTGAGATGTGTCTTGCGTCCAAAGTCTCTCCGTTGCCCTGGTTTTATACACTGAAAGTGATGGGAGGAAACAGATAAAAGGGACAGTATAGTAGGCAACTGAGAATGGCTCTTAAGGTGGCCATTAGTGTTGAGCGAGCATGCTCGGTCGAACACCAGTTCGGCTCGAGCATCGCTATGCTCAGCACATCACGGAGTTCGGCCAAACCATTCAGCTGTAAGATCTGCATAGCCAGTTACTTTAAAAAAAAAAAAAAAAAAAAAATATGAGACTACTGTACTGTACTTCTACTGAGACCTATACAGTAAAAGTCTTTAATATTTTTTTAAGCAACTGGCTGTGCTGCTATACAGTGTAGAGGTTAAAGTTCTGGGCTATGATGCAGAAGCTATTAGTTCAAATCCCATCACAAACTTTTTTAGAAATAGAGGTATATATTAAATTATACTTCTGATATATATAAATGCATATTATGTGGGAAACTACTACTGAAGTTTTAGCCATAATATATTTACATATATTAATATAATATGTATTCTAAATATATAATAATATGTCTAAATATATTATAGCTAAAAACGTATATATATATATATATATATATATATATATATATATTAAGCTTAGCCCCTATTTCTGAAAAAGTTTGTGACAGGATTTGAACTCATAGCTTCTGCATCCCAGCACAGAACTTTAAAGAGGACCTTTCACTTGTATAAGCTATGTGAACGGAGTATGCTGCCATATAGAGCGGCGCCCGGGGATCTCACTGCACTTACTATTATCCCCGGGCGCCGCTCCATTCCCCCGTTATAGGCTCCGGTACCTTTGCTTCTTAAGTTATAGTAGGCGGGTCTTCCCTTGTCCTATGGGCATCTCCTCCTAGGCTGCAGCGCTGGCCAATCGCAGCGCACAGCTCACAGCCTGGGAGTTTTTTTTCTCTCAGGCAGCGCTGCAGCCTAGGAGAAGGAGACGCCCACAGGACAAGGGAAGACCCGCCTACTATAACTTAAGAAGCAAAGGTACCGGAGCCTATAACGGGGGAATGGAGCGGCGCCCGGGGATAATAGTAAGTGCAGTGAGATCCCCGGGCGCCGCTCTATATGGCAGCATACTCCGTTCACATAGCTTATACAAGTGAAAGGCCCTCTTTAACCACTACACTATATAGCTGCATAGCCAGTCACAAAAAATAAATAAAAAATTAATAAATAAATTAACTTCTAATGTATCGTCCTCAGTAGAAGTACAATACAGTAGAGGTCTCATATTTTTATTTTTATTTTGTAACGGGCTATGCAGCTACTATAGCTGAGTGGTTAAGTGCCTTGCCTCTAATACAGAAGCTTTTCTGAAATACAGGCTAAATTAGATTTAAATACACCAAGGTGTCCCCAAGCACTGACTCCATATATGGACATAGCTATATATGGAGTCAGAGCAGGGACTTCTAAGCCGAACTAGAGTCCAGACACGGGGTGCCTGAGGTTCTGCCATTGACTTCCATTGACTTTCATTGTGCTTGTGTTCTCGGTAGCACCCGAGCATCGCAAAGTGTTCTACTCAAGCACACGAGCACTTTGGTGCTCGATCAACACTAGTGGCCATAGATATGGGACCAAGATCAATCAAACCCACCATTTTTAGAAAAGATTGGATGATCTTTTAGCCTGTGTCAGTGGAATAAAGGATTAGAATTGTTGAGGATCAACATGTCCAATCTTTTTTTCTCAAAGCAGATAAGCCACTGTCGGGCAGTGGTTGACCCCACTCCACAATTAAAAACACATACACACTTCTCTGAAACCTAGCAGGCATGTGCATGGGGAGGTCACGAGGAGCATTTACCTTGCAGTGATCGCTAAAAAAAATTGCACATTTGCAAAATTTTGGGGGGTTTTGCTTTAACTTCGTTCACTGGGCATTAATGATATGACAACCTTGTTCTGCGGATCAGCAGTACAGCAATACTAAATTTATATAGTTTATTTTTATGTTTTACTACTTTGAAAAAATAAAATTTTTCTTTGTATCGACATTTTCTGGCAGCCATAACTTTTTCTCATATTTCTGCCTAGAGAGTTGTAGGAGGGCTTGTTTTTTTTTGTGTGGGGCAAACTCATTTTTAATAGTACCATTTTGATGTACATGACTTTTTAATCACTTTTTATTATTTTTCTTTTGGGGGGACAATGTGATTAAAAAATAGTGAAACAAGCATTTTTTTTCATTATCGTGTACACTGCATAGGAAAAATTGTTTTATATTTCAATAGTTCAGAAAATTTCAAATGCAGTGATACCTGTCATGTTTGTTTCGTTTATTTTTTTAGGCAAAATTGAAAAAACAGGTACATTTAAATTTGTCTTATTTTTGAAACTTTTATGACTCTAATTATTAGTCCCCTCAGGAGACTTGAACATATGATCTTTTGATCGCTTGTACCATGGACCACAATAGCATTATATTCTAATACTCTGCCTGAGAAGCTATGCCTCAGGCATAACTTTTCAGGCAGTTAGCCATGACAGGGCTGGGAACTTCCCTAAATAGCAGAGGGAGCCCCTTCCCTCTGCTTACCCCACAGATGAAGTGATGGTTATTGATTGTAACATTTGCTGGATTAAATGAGTGGAATCTGCATCAGTGCGTGAGCCTATATTCCTTACACTGCACCACAACGTAACTGTATGTCATGGTGCAGATAAGGGTTAAACTACAGAATATTTTTCTCACTATCCAGAAAATATTTAAGGTATTCTTTTTAACATTTCTACACAATTATCTTATAGTTGGGGGTATTTTTTATTTTACCTATATTTTCTAATGCAATTCTATTTTTATTCAAGAAACAATTAGATTAATTATTTGATTCCAAATAAAGGAATAAATGGCTATAAATATTTAAAATATATGATACTGTGAAGCCAGTGTGTCCTATACAGAGATTTAAGAGTCAGAAAGAGAAAAATCAGGAAAGGAAAACAGAACACAGACATGCAAGACGGCATTAGTTTTAGCTTTTGTTTAATAGACTTTTCAGGCTTCTCTCCACGGCCTCATCCAGTTCCTCTTCAAGCTCTTCTTTCTTTGACATAGCTAATTTTGACTGGTAATCTCTAACTATTTGGTCTATGTAGGGAGCACTTTGAGTTCCATGCAGCATCAGGGTCCATTCTTTAAGAACACCTTTCTGTGGCATGCTCCCAACAAACCCAATCTCAAGAACCCAAGTACCTCTTGGGTCCTCTCCCCATGTGTGTGTGGTCATGAAGGGCCATTTATCAAACCCCACTTTGGAATCATCATCCCTAGGACGACGACTCAGCAAGATGGACTTGGTTCCCATTGGTGATGTCATGTTGATGTTCAGGTCACCACGCCTTGTGGAGTTTACAGTTATTACAGCCTGGACATGTTCAAGGTATCGTACAAAGTTTTCCTTGCCTTCACATGCATCTGTTGTAAGGGTTAGAACCAATTTTCCATCTGGAGGTATTTTCCTGTTAAAAAAAATAAATAATAAAACAGAAAAAAAAGAATAAAAACAGAAAAAAGACAACATTAGATAACAGTTATTACAGTAGCCACCCTAAGAATATTTTTTTTTTTAAAGATTAGGTGAGATGTATGAGGCTTGGATAAACATTCACTTAATTCTGAGCAAAGAATGAAAAAAAAGATTTGAATCTACTTCTGTCTTCTGTTCATTTTGGCCTTTTTCTTAAAAATTGTGTCTACCCTTGAATACCATCTTATGCTTAATTTAATAAGTTCAACATTTTGCTCAAATTCATTTCTTAATATATATTTTTTGTAGTCGTCGATCCTTTATTTTACTGATACAAAGTTGCAAGAACCCAGCATAGACAGAGATAAATTTCTAGTTGCCTGCAGACAGCACTACAGGAGCTTATACACATACTGCATACAAATTAGACATTGAACTAAATAATAAATCAGTATGCTGCAAGCTTCTTAGCTCCCCTAGTGGTTGCTGCCAGCAGACAGATTGTATCATTTATTCTTTAATTATGTGAAAGGAAATGGGGTATTTGGAGCTGTCTAAGGGAAAAACAGAGTTCCAGCTAGCTATAAAGCTATATTAGACAATTTAGAAGCACAGTATGCTGGACCCAAACACAACATGCTGATGGACATTCACTTAAAAGCATGTTTGGGTTTTGTACTGTAAAAAGACAAGGAAGAAGAGACAGGAAAACAATTGAAAAATACAAGCCTTCCTAATCTTGAACTGATCAAACAGATTCAATATCTGTCGGCCGAAAGATTGGCCGACAGATATCCCTCCCAACTACCCCAAATACAATTAAGTTAATTTCATTTTGAAGACGCGTGTATGCGCTCTCAGTGGCTGACTTATCTTCCCACAGAATAAATTCAGTCACCTATCCTTCTTTCCCCGAACATCAACTGTCAGAGGAGAGTCAGGAGCTCCCCATACACATTAGACTGATGGCTGAACCCACCGTTTTTGGCTAGTTTGGCTGACAATACGCTAATGTGTATGGGTGCCTTTATAAAATACATTGGCAGTCAGGGCACTTTGATTTCCTCCATACTCTAGTGAGTGGACAACCTCAGGTCTATAAGTCACGGAAAATGTCTGTACCTAACACATATGTGACTTATATAGTTTGTGGCTGCAACACAATGGACTATTTTTAGTGTGGCAGTGCAGTCTGTGTCAGTGTCAGGGTATGACAACTCAGTAACATGCACACAGAGGAATGGTGTAGCCCTAAAACTTCCCAGACCGACAATCACTGCCTACTTACATGGTCACCCTACGCAGTGACCACACAACTGGTTGACGGTCCCTTTACTAAGTGAGGGAGCGACTCACAGACAGGGAAAAAACAAACACAATAACAGTAGTCGTACAGTACCAGGGTCAAAAACGAGTCAGTCAACAAACTACCAAGGACGCCAAAAGAAAACGAGGAAGCCAGACACACCAGAACTCAAAAACCAGGAGAGCAATAAGACCAAATCATTAGAAACCATAAAATGTAGTCACAATACCAGATGCAGAGGTCCAGTCAAAGTAAAGCGCAATACCACAAGAGAACAGCAGGGGGAGCCAGAGGAATTTCACCGGCATCAGTACTCTGCAAATGCCAACCTTTATACTGAGAAGAGGCAGCTCACACCGGGATGTTTGTACGCTGGGCAGAGCTGCTGCCCATGCACCCTGATCTCACCCTCACTAGTCCAGGTCTCCGAGGGCCTGCCCACACTCCCTGTTCCCCCCGGCAACCAGACTCTGCTGCAAGAGGACATAGACAAGGTGACAGCTGGAGACAGTTGTTTCCAAAAGTCTCCAGGTAGCGGGGCTTAGCAGGAAGAGACAGTGGCCCACTGGATTTACAAAAATTTAGACTAGAAACTGGATTGGGTTACAGTTCAAGCCTACACCAGCCCATAGTTGGCATAGATTTGAGTTTATGGCACACAGAGAGCGAGAGATGTGCCTAATGCTTTAGGAGACATGTGCCTCTTAATAAACCAGACACATCTCACTCCAGCACACAGGAGATAGAGACTGGTTTAGAAAATGCCAGTCTTGATAAATCTCCCCTATGACTTTAGGTATGCACTGCCGTATGCTAAGTATTTACTACCCAAAGAAAGTTATTCAGTGACACATCCATTACTAAATTGTTCAGGATGATGAAATGATGGTGAAATGCTAAAACCTAATGATAATTCCTATGGGCGTAAAATTGGCTGCAGCAGTGGTTGTTACCCAGCTTTCCTCGCTTTCCTCGAAATTGGCCTCTTCCATCATGCAGTGAAACATTATAAAAAGTGAGGCTGGACTGGGACTTTAGTAAGGGGAGGCCAACATGATGGGTTTTGGGGCAAAGGTCCGGCCAGCAAAGGGTTGAAGGAGAAGTTAGAGGGGGTGGGGCTGCGGGCGGATTTAGGTTTTATAAGGGTGCGAGCGTAGAGGGGCCGGCGCCATTTTAATTTGACCAGGAGCGGGAACTGCAGGCTTACATTCTCTTGAGGATGTCCCAAGGCAGTGGAGGAGGTGTTGAAACAAATGCGGGCGGCAGCAGAGGCCGGTGGTCCGACATGGGTACAGGAGCAGGTAGAAGCCCTGTTGCATGGGGAGGCGGCGGGGATCGCTAGCCCGCAGCCATGCGCAAGACTGCCGCGGCGGGTACGGCCGCCGGCGCGCCTTAGCCCAGGGTCGTCGCCGGGTCAGGAGCCCCTCAGGGGAGACTACAGACGGGCACCTTCAATGGCCTCCCATCGTGGGAGGAATCCAAACAGTCTGGGGGGACCCAGTTCAGGGCAAGGGGGCCAGTCCCCCATCCCCAGTGGCGAGCAGCATGGGTGCAGGAGCAGGAATTGCAGGCTCCCCCCCCCCTGCGGGGTGGCTGGGAGGCCTGCTCAGTGTGGGAGAGGGAGCAACAGCAGTGGAGATGAAGGCTGTGCACAGTGAGGCCAGGGGCATACACAGGCCTCTCCATTCAGATGGACAGATTGGTGTTGGTCCCGCCCACGTGGAGGAAGAAGAAAGATCCTGGTCAGCAAGGAGCGCATCCAGCATGGCGGAGGTTGGGATACAGTTAGCCAGCAGTGTGACGACGTCCAGAAGTAATGCATCTGTGGGGTCCAGTGACAAGCGGCTGGAATCAGGACCAACGGCTGCGGGGTTCACAGTGCCCGGGCAGCCAGGTGAGACCGCATTGGGGTCACTATGTTCACTAGTTAACTGCCCAGGGGCGGGCGGGTTTGGGGGGCCGCAAAAAAAAAATTAATTGGGGGTTTGGAGCAATTATTGTGTGGGTTGGTGGGTTGGGGTTCTGGGTTAGGGGTGTCAGGTGCAGCTTCGCTACAGGCATGGGGTGTTGGTATAGGGGTCAGTGGTGCGGCAGGGTGGTCGGCACCTAGGGCTGGGGGTTCGGTATCAGTACAAACTCAGGCAGGCTAGCAGGATGACAGGCCTAGGGTGGACGATGTGGCGAGAGGGGAAGTGTATGTCTGCTTTGAAGGCCCATTAGGCACGCATTTGAAGCAGGAGGTGCGGGAGTGGATTTGGAAAGGGAATATGTAGATATTAGTTCTCTTCTCCCCTTAGAGCGTTTTAATTTAGATAGGAGTAAGAAGGATGAGGGTAAAAAGGAGGATGAGGAAAAGCATCAGTATCGTTTGATCCCGCGCACTTTCGCGAATTGGTTGCAGGCATTCGCTATTTTATCAAGTGTGATTGGGGAAAAGTTGCTGGAATGTTGTTCGGCGCTTTTCTGCCATTTGGATGCGATAGGGGAGGCTTACAGGGTCTATGGGGGTTTGGGTTGGCTCGGGTATGGCGAGCAATTTAGACAGAGGAAGGCAGTCTGCCCTAGCATTCGGTGGGACCACAAGGACATTGGGTTGTGGATGAGGGTCATGGCGGCGGTGAGGCCTAGGCAGTCCGTTCGGGGGGAAACCGGGGGGGGGGGGGGGGTCGAATCAGTCCAGTTTTGCAGCGGCATCTTCCAAG
This sequence comes from Bufo gargarizans, assembly GCF_014858855.1. Taxonomy (NCBI): domain Eukaryota; kingdom Metazoa; phylum Chordata; class Amphibia; order Anura; family Bufonidae; genus Bufo; species Bufo gargarizans. The sequence goes on along the minus strand of NC_058083.1, from coordinate 470,384,025 downwards.
GGCTTGTTCTTCCTGTTTAACGAAGGGAGCTGCAAGTTTGGGGCTAAATGCAAATTCAAGCATGAGTGTTCATTATGCGGAGGAAGTCATGGGGCCAACCGCTGCTTAAAGGGTGGCAGACGAAAAGGGGGTGAGTCCTCTGCAAAAGGAACTGACTCCAGTTCGGGTGGAAAGGATGGAACGGTATCTAAGTAGATACCCTGATCAGCAAGCGGCAGACTTCTTAAGGAGTGGTTTCACGTGGGGGTTTAGTATCCCGTCGACTTCGTTGCTGGTAGTTGCTGTTAGAAAAAAACTGCGCTCGGCGTTAGAGCACCCGAAGGTGGTGTCCGATAAATTGGCTAAGGAAGTTGCGTTGGGGCGGATGGATGGGATTTTTTCGGATCCAACATTGGGTAACTTACGGGTTTCCCTGTTGGGGGTAGTGCCCAAAAAGGAGCCAAATAAATTTCGGCTCATTCACCATTTATTGTTTCCAAAAGGGGCGTCGGTCAATGAGAGTATAGATCCTGAGCTTTGTTCTGTGGTATATACTTCCTTTGACGCGGATTTGGCTTGGGTGCGAAAATTGGGTTCGGGGACCTTATTGGCAAAAAAGGACATTGAGGCGGCATTTCATCTTTTACCCGTTAACCCAGATAGTTTACATTTGTTGGGTTGCTTTTAGGATGGTGGGTATTTTGATGATAGGTGTTTGCCGATGGGCTGCTCGGTGTCGTGCGCATATTTCGAAGCGTTTAGTTCCTTCCTGGAATGGGTGATGGTGGATGTGTCAGGGTGTTCTTCCATTATACATTTTCTAGACGATTTTCTCTGTTTAGGTCCGGCGGGGTCGCGGGTTTGTTCGTTATTGTTGTCGACGTTACAGTCGGTTTTTGAGTCGTTTGGGGTGCCGCTAGCGGAAGGGAAGAAGGTGGGTCCGACTACAGAATGAGTTTTTTAGGTATAGTCATAGATACAGTGAAAATGGAGTGCCGGCTGCCAGAGGACAAGGTGAGGGATTTGAGGGATGTGGTGGAGAAAGCGCTGGGGCACCAAAAATACGATTGAGGGATTTACAATCCCTGTTGGGGAAGTTGAATTTTGCTTGTTGGATTATCCCGATGGGTCAGATTTTTTGTCTGCCACAGCGGGGGTGGTTGCTCCACATCTTTTTATTAGGTTAGGTCGGGAATTGAAGGGCGACTTAGCGGTGTGGGAGGGTTTTTTGAGGTAATTTAATGGCAGAGCGTTGGTTATGGGGGATACCATTGACATTTTTGATTTTAAGTTATTTTCGGATGCAGCGGGGGGTGGTGGTTACGGGGTGTATTGTCACGGGCAGTGGTGTGCAGGGAGATGGCCGGAGTCTTAGGTTTTAAGAGGTTGGGTGTGGAATTTGGCTCTTATAGAGCTCTTTCCGATAGTCTTGGTAGTCGAGCTATGGGGTGAGAAATTTAGAAATAAGAAGATTTGTTTTCATTGCGACAATCTGGGGGTGGTGCAAGCGATCAATGGTTTGACTGCTTTATCACCTCCAGTGGTTCGGTTATTACAACATTTGGTTACGTTGTCTATCGCTTAATGCTTGGATTGTGCCTGGGGTTTCTAATAGCATTGCGGATGCACTTTCTCGTTCGCAGTGGGAGCGGTTTTGGCAGCTGGCCCCAGAGGCGGATACAGAAGGTTTGGTGTGTCCGGAGTCCCTGTGGGAGCTCCTGGAGGTACAGTAGAGGGTCTTTTGCAGGACTCCTTGAGTGCGGGTACATGGGCACCTTATCGTAAGGCGTGGCGCAATTGGGAACAGTGGTGTGAGGAATTGGGAGTGAGGGTGGATGAAGGGGAAATACCATTGTTATTATTTTTGGGAAATGCCAGAGAACAAGGCTGGTCGGTGGCGCAGCTGAATAGTTGTATGGCGGGTTTGGCTTTTGGCTTTAAATTATGGGGTTTACCGGATGTTACTAAAACCTTTCTGGTTCGGCAAGTATCGAGGGGTTAGAGAAGGGGGAAGCGAGCAGAGGTTAGAAGGAGGCCTGTGTCATTTGCACTGCTGTTACGGATTGGTTTTCATGTGGGTTTGGTGTGCAGGTCAGCAAGCAAAGTGCAGTTATTTAAATTTGCGTTTTCACTGGAGTTTTTCGGTGTGTTTAGATTGAGTGAGTTAGTGTGCAAATATGTTCGGTGTGCAGGTGGTTTGAATGGAGAGGATGTAGACCTTTATCATGACAGGGTCATGGTACTGATTCAAGTATCTAAAACAGATATCCTTAGATTGTGAGCCCCATTGGGGACAGTTGCATGCTAATGTCTGTAAAGCGCTGTGGAATATAGCAGCGCTATATAAGTGCATAAAATAAAAAAATAAATAAATATGGAGGGTAGAGGTTGCAGTGTTAGTTTATTTGTGGTTCCTGGGTGCTTGTTATGTCCGGTTAGGTGTTTGCAGGAATAAAGGAGGGGCACAAGTTCTGTGGGTGGCCCCCTGCTTAGGCATGAAGATGGGTCGTTCTTGTTGCGTTCAGTTCGTGGCAGTTTTTAAGAAGTGCTTGCGAGTTTTGGGAATGGATTCAAGGGATTTCATGGGTCATTTCTTCAGGATCGGTGCAGCAACTGAAGCAGCTAGGCTAGATATAAGCAACAAAGTAATTAAAAGGATTGCTAAATGGAAATCAGCCCGTTTCAAGTCATATGTTAGGTTAGGGGAATAGTAATCGTTAAGTGGTGTTGTTGTTTAATCTGGCTCTTTTTTTGTTTTTTTGCGTTTCAGGGGGTCACACGGCGCTGGTTTGGATTCTAGGGCACTCGTTTGTTTTTTGAGGTGCTCTGAGGGCAGATGTGCGGCCGAACGGGTGCCAATTGGTTTTTGAGAGGTATGTCGCAGTAGTAAGGTGGCTCGAGTCCAGAGGCATGTTATAGGGTAGTGTCTTGCAGGAAGTGCATGGTTTTGCACATTTAGATCGCCCCCTGACATCTTAGTGTTACATGTCGGGGGAAATGACTTGCGGCCGTGTAGGGAGCTGATCAGGGACATAAAGTTTGATCTATTGCGTTTGTGGTCCTTTTCTTGGCTCTGGTAACAGTGTGGTCGAATATAGTGCCTTGTAAGAGTTGGCGGGAGGCGAGATCAGTGGAGCGCATTAATAAGGCGAGAATAAAGGCAAACAGGGCAATTGGGAGGTTCATGGCCAGGAACGGGGCTGTGGCGGTCAGGCATTCCGAGTTGGAGTCAGGTAGTGGTGGATTTTGGAGAGCTGATGGAGTGCACCTCAATGCAGTGGTTATCAACCTGTGGTCCCTGGGTCTGCAGGGAGGTACTGAGAGGGCGTTAAAGTTGTGGAGGAACGCGCAAGCTTGTGGGTAGTAGGGTTCAAGCTGTGCATTGTTGGTGGTGAGAGGTCCTCGTAGCTGGTGGTTTGGGATGGTACTGGATAATGGTAGGGCCTCAATGGTGGGTCTGGACTCTCATAGTTGGGCAATTGGTTGGTTCGGGGTGGCGTCCATCAGTTGGTGTCTCCGAGCTGGCGTTCTACGGCTGGAGGCAAGATGGAATTGCCATATTGGTTTTCATGGATGATAATTTTGGGGCTTCTAGGACCTCCCTCGTCAGGGTTATTTAATGTGATTTATGTTTTGTATTTATTATTACAGTTCACATCACAGTTTTTTTTCCATTTTTCTGATCTGTCAGAATAACAGGAAATCTTTATTTTGAGCATCCGTTGTGCTCATTTTGCATCCATTTTTGCCAGTTCTGTCAGAGATCCGTTATTTTAGATGAGAGAAAAAGTCCACCACGCAAGACTTCTTTTCCCATTTAAAATAACTATCTCTGACTGAACTGAGAAAAACAAACGAAAAATAAACACAGCGGATCCTCAAAATACAGGGGCATTTTTTTTTCCTGTTCTTCTGACGGATCAGAAGAATGGAAAACAAAACGGTGATGCGAACCCGGCCTTAGAGGTTGTCCTTTTTGCATCATTTTATCATGCTGCTCTTACATTGCATACAGCCATTTCTCCTGTTTCTTTTATTATTTTCCTGTATTCTAGAAGATTGAGCATTTGACACATAATTACACGTTACATATTGTATGAGTTGGAGTATAATCTTCTTTTCCGCAATACATTTTCCTGTTTATAATCCTAGCAATGATGAAATAAGCATTTTAAATATTAATGGAGCAGCTGACAACACTGGTTGCAGACACTGAAGGCTACCCAGCTTCTCCGCACTAATTGACAGGGTTGCCAAGGTGCACAACAGAGGAGGCCGAATTGAGGAGACTATATATAGAATCTGCTCTGCAAGTCTATGAGGAGGGGAAAAACAATTATCCATAGTATGACTGAATCAAATGTTAATGGAAGCTGCAATGTAATTCCCTGGAGCCAGGATTTTAAGTACTCGGAGTAAATAATACAGGTTTATGAGATAAAATTTCACTAAAAGAATTTAAGCAAATTATTAGGTATTACTGGGTAATGTACTATTACAATGTGACCTTTTTGCACAGGCAGCTATAGCAGTCCATTAAAGCCCCCCCCCCCCCTTCTCCCCTCTAAACTATAATTTATAATGCTCTATATCCATGTATAACCAGATGAAGTGGACAGCTAGGAGATGCTGAGTAAGGACAACCCTATCTCTTAGGGGACTGTACTCTTAAAGTGACTCTCAAGAACCATACTTAACAATAAAGTACTTTGTGCATGAGTCCTTATGAGGTTCAGCGCAGGTAATGCCTAGCAAGCATGTAGCCACGTTTTGGTGGTCCACCCCCTTTGTCAAGCATGATGCTCGCCTCCATCTTGATTGTAGATTCAGCGCACAAATCTTGAGAGGCGCACAATGACATCATCACATTGGCCGGCGTGGTGACGTCATATGTTAACATGCATGAGATTTTGTGCAGGCTCTTTAATCAAGATGGCGATGACAGGCCTTTTGCACTCAGATAAGTTGAGTATGATTTTTTTTTACCCCTTTTCAGGGAAAATTAATTCATTTCCACGAAGCACGAGGAAATTCGGCTACATGGCAAATCAAATTTTCTCTGAAATTTGGATCAAAGTCCGCTTCGGACAGTTCGATTCGCTCAACACTAACTGTTAACATACTGGAGGAGATTTATCAAAACTAGTATAAAGGAAAAATGGCTTAGTTGTCCATAGCAACCAGATTCCACTTTTCATTACTAAAAAGGAGTTCTGAAGAATGATAGGTGAAATCTGATTGGTAAGCCAGTTTCCTTTACACTAGTTTTGATAAATCTCCCCCACCATCTTTAACATTGTAAATTATGTTCTTGAGAGTACAATTCTTATTTTAATTAAAGGGGTTGTCTCACTTCAGTAAGTGGCATTTAGTATGTAGAGAAAGTTAATGCAAGCCACTTACTAATGTATTGTTATTATCCATATTGCTTCCTTTGCTGACTGGATTCATTTTTACATCACATTTTACTCTGCTCGTTTCCATGGTTACAGACCACCCTGCAATCCAGCAGCGGTGGCCATGCTTGCACAATATAGGAAAAAAACTAGCCTATGTGCGCTCCCATGGTCCCGGCCACCAGAGACAATGACGATTTTTCCTATAGTGTGCAAGCACGACCACCACTGATGGATTTGGTGGTCTGTAACCATGGAAACGAGCAGTGTATAATGTGATGGAAAAATGAATCCAGCCAGCAAAGGAAGCAATATGGACAGTCACAATACATTAGTGAGTGGCTTGTATTAACTTTCTCTACATGATAAATACCACTTGCTGAAGTGAGACAACGCCTTTAACCTTTTAGAGAAAGGCTATACATTTTCTCACCTGCTGACCACCAGTGAGATCTCACTACATGATGATATTAGAGTTTTTATTTATATAGCCAGAATTGTATATTTAATGTGATCACTCTAGTCTGCTTTCTTACAGAGTTGCTCTCCTCTATGGCTGCAGATGGCTTACTAGCCTGCAGGCTAAGACTTGGGCCATCAAGCTCTGCATCCTCTATGGCAACACCAGTGCAATTTTTGGGGTTTTCACCTAATTAGCTTGCATGACAAGTCAAAAAGATGTAAACAAATTAATGGGGAATTCCTAGTTGTTGGGCATCATTGCGTCCCATTCACAAGGTACGACCACACTATATGTTCGTGTGGTGCTTGCCTCGCTGCATATGAGCACCGTGCGGTCGTAGGGCTCTAATTAAACTAATGAGACTACACGTTATTTATTGTTAATGGCCACACAGTATTGAAGGTGTTGCACAGCCATTAGCAATGCTGACCGACTAGACCAGGGATGGCCAACCTGAGGTTCTCCAACTGTTGCAAAACTACAACTCCCAGCATGCCCAGACTGCCTACAGCTATCAGCCTACAGCAAAGCATGGTGGGAGTTGTAGTTTTGCAACACCTAGAGTGCCATCCCTTGACTAGACAGTGCAGTCTTATTAGTTTAATTAGAGTCATATGGCTGAGTGGTAATCGACCGCTTAGTGTGAGACTCCATTGAAGCGGTGGGTGTTTCTCTGCTTTGACATGAATGTGAAATACCAATTATTTTCTCCTGGAACCATGTCATCATGAATTAAAAACATATTTTATTGACATTGTCATAAAACATAATTATAGAGACCCCTTTAACTCTACTGTGCCTGGAAAGCGTTTTAATTTGTGCCAGAATTTGTGAAACAAGCTTGTTGCACCAAATATATGACGTCTATTCACCACAATATTCCTTCCTTCATGACATGCTCGACACAAGAACTTTTGTTCCAAAATTTTATGTAGAAACCTATTGTGCATCTTGCTCATGCGCAGGCATAGGCAATTTTTGCCAAATGTTTAAATGTTTTGGACAAGAGCTATACAAGCTCCAAGGTAATATATAGTGTTGAGCGAATCGGTGTACCCGAAGTGGACTTCCATCCGAATTTCAGGGAAAATTTAATTTGCTGCGAAGCCGAATTTCCATGTGCTTAGTGGTATCTAATTAATTTTCCCTGAAATGGTGGTAAAAATAAGAAAAATCATACTCACCTCATCCATTTGAGCGTGAAGAGACCATCGGGCCATCTTGCTTGAAGATCCCGCACAAAATCTCATGTGAGGTGATGTATGACTTCCCCATACCGTCCAGCATGATGACGTCATCACGCACCACGCATAATTTCGTGCTGGATCTTCAAGCAAGATGCCTCGGCGACCTCTTTATGCTCAAATAGATGAGATACAGTTGCCAGAAAAAGTATGTGAACCCTTTGGAATGATATGGATTTCTGCACAAATTGGTCATAAAATGTGATCTGATCTTCATCTAAGTCACAACAATAGACAATCACAGTCTGCTTAAACTAATAACACACAAATAATTAAATGTTACTATGTTTGTATTGAACACACCATGTAAACATTCACAGTGCAGGTGGAAAAAGTATGTGAACCCCTAGACTAATGACATCTCCAAGAGCTAATTGGAGTGAGGTGTCAGCCAACTGGAGTCCAATCAATGAGATGAGATTGGAGGTGTTGGTTACAGCTGCCCTGCCCTATAATAAACACACACCAGTTCTGGGTTTCCTTTCCACAAGAAGCATTGCCTGTTGTGAATGATGCCTCGCACAAAAGAGCTCTCAGAAGACCTACGATTAATAATTGTTGACTTGCATAAAGCTGGAAAGGGTTATAAAAGTATCTCCAAAAGCCTTGCTGTTCATCAGTCTACGGTAAGACAAATTGTCTATAAATAAAGTTCAGCACTGCTGCTACTCTCCCTAGGAGTGGCCATTCTGTAAAGATGACTGCAAGAGCACAGCGCAGACTGCTCAATGAGGTGAAGAAGAATCCTAGAGTGTCAGCTAAAGACTTACAAAAGTCTCTGGCATATGCTAACATCCCTGATAGCGAATCTACGATACGTAAAAATCTAAACAACAATGGATTTCATAGGAGGATACCACAGAGGAAGCCACTGCTGTCCAAAAATAACATTGCTGCACGTTTACAGTTTGCACAAGAGCACCTGGATGTTCCACAGCAGTACGGGCAAAATATTCTGTGGACAGATGAAACCAAAGTTGAGTTGTTTGGAAGAAACACACAACACTATGTGTGGAGAAAAATAGGCATAGCACACCAACATCAAAACCTCATCAAACTGTGAAGTATGGTGGCGGGGGCATCATGGTTTGGGGCTGCTTTGCTGCGTCAGGGCCTGGACGGATTGCTATCATCGAAGGAAAAATTAATTCCCAAGTTTATCAAGACATTTTGCAGGAGAACTTAAGACCATCTGTCCACCAGCTGAAGCTCAACAGAAGATGGATGTTGCAAAAGGACAACGACCCAAAGCATAGAAGTAAATCAACAACAGAATGGCTTAAACAGAAGAAAATACGCCTTCTAGAGTGGCCCAGTCAGAGTCCTGACCTCAACCTGATTGAGATACTGTGGCATGACCTCAAGAAAGCGATTCACACCAGACATCCCAAGAATTTTGCTGAACTGAAACAGTTCTGTAAAGAGGAATGGTCAAGAATTACTCCTGACCGTTGTGCACGTCTGATCTGCAACTACAGGAAATGCTTAGTTGAAGTTATTGCTGCCAAAAGAGGTTCAACCAGTTATTAAATCCAAGGGTTCACATACTTTTTCTACCTGCACTGTGAATGTTTACATGGTGTGTTCAATAAAAACATGGTAACATTTAATTATTTGTGTGTTATTAGTTTAAGCAGACTGTGATTGTCTATTGTTGTGACTTAGATGAAGATCAGATCACAGTTTATGACCAATTTGTGCAGAAATCCATATCATTCCAAAGGGTTCACATACTTTTTCTTGCAACTGTATGTACAATATAATTATTTTTTACTGCTTTGTGACGAAGTAATTGGCCACGAAGCAAGTTTTTTTGTAAAATTTGGCGAGGCAGCCGAATCGAAATTTTAAGAACTTTGCTTATCTCTAGTGATATAGATAATGCTGATAGATAAAGCCCTATGGCTGATTCATTGTGTCACATCTTGCCTTCGCTACTTTCTCAAACATCACAGATTTAGACACATTTAACAATCCAAATAATACATTTGGCAATAACTATAAATGGTGAAGGTGCAATACTCTGGCACAAAATAAAGGTATTTGAATACAGTATATCTGTTCCAATGATATTAAATTGTTCAGCCTAGAAGCTACATCTAGCAGATAGCTGAAGAAGTTGCTTTCCCAACAGTAGAGCACAATTGGATAAGTAATACACCTACCTTGGCTCCTGTATCGATCCTCCAATACAATGAAATCTCTCAGGCACAGTTTTCCATTCTCGTGCCATTTTAACCATGGAACCAGCATCAAGAACACCATAACCGAACAAGTGGTTAAACTCCAAGCCAACACCATTTCTCCGCCACTTATGAACTTCATCATGTAGCTGATTCCTTTTGGATGTCAGTACTGTCAGGTGTTGTAAATCTCTCCAGGTGAGACCTGGGCTATAATAAGAAAAATAACATGGCCATATTGAAACAAGATTTGCTAATTAACTGGATTCATGGATGTATGATATATTTGCTTCTTATAAGTAAGTCTACTCAACCCCAAAAAGGCAGGTATGACTACAGTTAAGCTAGTTCTACATGGTCATCACAAGGATTGCTGTGTTGCAGAGCAGCCATAGAAATGAATAGTCGCAAAGTGGCTCACAAGCTGCTGCGAAGAAATCCAATCTTGCTGGATTTTTTTTACTCTTTTTGGGCTTGCGGTCGTGGCAACTTACAAGTCGCTCTGTGACCGACTTGATTTCTATGGCTGTACAACTACACAGCGATCCTTGTCTTGCGCAACCACTGTTGTGACCAAGATTGCCATGTAGCCCAAGCCTTATAGGGTTTTTGCACTTCAGCAAATAGTATTTATTACGCAGAGAAAGTTCCCATGGTTACGACCACCCTGCATAGGAAAAAAGTACCAGCCTACATGGTCCTGGCCACCAGAGAGGCTGGCATTTTTTCGTACAGTGCGCAAAAACAAGCACCATTGCTGCATTACAGGGTGGTTTAACTATGGAAACGAGCAGTGTATAATGTGATAGAAAAATGGACAATCACAATACATTAGTAAGTGCTTTGTGTTAACTTTCTCTACATGATAAATGCCACTTGCTGAAGTAAGACAACTCCTTTAACCCCTTCCCGACCAGCGTCGTAGTAAGGCACTGCGGGAAGTGACTTCTCGACCAGCGCCGTAGTACTACGGTGCGCTGATTGGGCTGGATTGGGATAACTTTTTGAGGGTTTCCACTGTAGGGGTACCTTAGGGTCTCTTCAAATACAAAATGGTGCCCAAAAAACATTCTAGCAAAATCTGCCTTCAAAATCCATATGGCGCTCCTTTCCTTCTGACCACTGCCACATGCCCATAGAGCAGTTTACCACCACATATGGGGTATTTATGTAAACTGCAGAATCAGAGTAATGCATATTGAGGTTTAGTTTGCTGTTGACCCTTGCTGTGTTGCAAGAATTATTTTTTATTAACATGAAAAATCTATATATTCAGGTTTACGGGACGCTAAAATTGAAAACAAAATATCTTTATTCAAATCATTAATTATAAGCTAGGAGGAGTTAGGCTACTTTCACACTAGTGGCAGGACGAATCCGACAGGCCTATTATAGTCAATGGGGACATAGCGGCGGTCTGGCGGCACTGCAAAATAGCGGCAGGATGGATCCGACAGGGTGAACAGCCTGTCGGATCCATGGGAAGTGCAGCCTGTATGGTTGTACTAGTCCAGCCACACACCAGCGGTTACAATACACAGCAAGAGTGGAGTGTTTGTTGGCTGATGATCACATTACCAGAATAGGCTTATACAGTCAGAGAATCAGGGTTATCAAAGGCACTTTTTAAGCGCGGAGGGGTGCAAGATAGACCCTACAGTGAGCTAGATCCAATATCGGTGGTGATAGTTGCGTGCCCTGAAATTAGGGACGGGGGTGCTATATATGGTTTTCTGTGGGTGTTCTACTACCTATTACCCACAGTTTTCACCATCACCACTGATTTAAGGTTCATCTTTTCCCTTTTTGTGTGTTGTGTCTAACTCCTCCTAACTTATAATTAATGATTTGAATAAAGATTGTTTGTTTTCAATTTTAGCGTCCCGTAAACCTGAATATAGTTTAAAATAAGGTAACACAAACCTGATTTGGCTATAACAGCCTCTGTGAGCCAACATGAACAATCTGCATAAAAAATTAAATTTTAAAATTTTGCCTCCATTTTCTTTTAATTCTTGTGGAACACCTAAAGGGTTAACAAAGGTTGTAACATCAGTTTTAAATAAATTGAGGGGTATCGTTTCTAAAATGGGGTCATGTATGGGTGGTTTCCATTATGTAGGCCCCTCAAAATCATTTTATAACAGAATTGGTGCTTAAAAAAATGCTTTTGGAAATTTTGCAGAAAATTTGAAAAATGACTTCTAAACTTCTAAGCCTTCTAACGTCCTAAAAAAATTAATTTACATTTCCAAAATGATGCCAACATAAAGCAGACATATGGGGAATGATGACTGATAGCTATTTTATGAGGCATTACTATCTGTCTTAAAAGTAGAGAAATTCAAATTTAGAAAATTGTGAATTTCTCCACATTTTGGGTAAATTTGTGATTGTTTATAAATAATTGAAAAATATATTGACTCAATTTTAGCACTGTTATGAAGTACAATGTGTCATGAGAAACAGTCTCAGAAAGGCCTGGATAAGTAAAAGTGTTGCAAAGTTATTACGACATAAAGTGACACATGTCAGATTTGCAAAAAAATGGCCTGGGCAGGAAGGTGAAAACTGGCCTGGGGTAGAAAGAGTTAAGACCGCCCGCTGTCAGCTATCAGTGACTCAGAGCTATGCATATATATACACACTAATGTCTCATGCACACAAATGTATTTTCGATTTGAATTCTTTACTGATCAAATGTGGACCCATTCATTTTTATGGGGCCGACAAAAAATGTGGACAGCCCACGAATGTTATATGTCTGCTGTCCGTATTAATTTATTATGTAGAGAAAGTTAATACAAGGCACTTACTAATGTATTGTGATTGTCCATATTGCCTCCCTAGCTGGCTGAATTCATTTTTCCATCACATTATACACTGCTTGTTTTCATGGTTACAAACACCCTGTAATCCAGCCGGGACCGTGGGAGCTCACGTAAGCTGGTGCTTTTTCTATAGTGTGCAAGCACGGCCATGCTGCTGGACTGCAGGGTGGTCGTAACCATGGAAACTTTCTCCACTTAATAAATGTTATTTGCTGGAGTGGCAAAACCCCTTTAAACTCAATTTTTTCAATAGACCATGGACAATTGACATAGAAGTTGATGATTCTCTGCACTCCCCTGTACTGACTGTTCTGTCCGCCTTATGTGTGTGGGGGCAGAAGTTGACAGGCAGCAAAACTCCCTCCTAGCAACTCATTGACTCCGAGATAACACCCAATTCTACTTTTATTGTAAGGATAGGGCGAAACAGCGATGTCAAATTAGTCTTGATGAGGAGAATGATCATGGTTGCTGCTCCGTCCATCAGTTGATCTTAAAAAAGATGCCTACTATGAGATGACTCGATGATGTCACTAGGGTAAAAGGTGACAAAATATGGTGGCTTACATGGGATATACAAGGAAATAAATGCTAGCTAGAAGCTGTGTGCACAAATGCCCACTAGGTGGAGCAAAAGCAACAGGAATACTAGCACAATAGATTTACCATACGATATCTGTTGGAGGCATGACAGCAGACAATTCATGAAAGGTGGACGGCATAGAAAATGGCTTGTGAACCCTGACCTAAGGGCCTTGACATCATTTTTTTTATGCTGTTGTGTTTGGTGTGTGCAACCTGATGAAGAGCTCAGTAAAGAAGATGTAGTGTAGTGAGGAAATTGAGATTAACTGTAGTAAGACCTGTCTTTATGGGGTTCAGAAAAGATACATTTTTATTGACCTATAAGCCAGTCGTGCGTCCGCCACCGGACAGATCTCTGGATAGGATCAATGGGCTGCAGCTCTGGAATTATTGCTAATGCCTCATTGCACCACCTAAATACAATGCATGCTATGTACAAGCTTTTTCCATCCATAACAAATGCCATACCCCTTATTTTCCTGGTGTATAAGCTTGAAAATCTTACTAGTACCTTATCACACTCACAGGGGTGTTGGAAGATATTCAATTATGGAGCACTCTTAAATGTCCACTACTACAACCCATTGATGACAAACAGATCACAGTCTGAGGACCATGGATAGATCCCGATTAGTGTTGAGCGAATCAAAGTTAACGAAGTGGAATTCAATCCGAATTTCAGGAAAAATTCGATTAATCACAAATTTGAATTTCCTGGCCCAACACTAATCAATTTTTCCTGAAATGGCGGTAAAAATATATATATACATACAGTATATACTCACCTCATCTATTTGAGTGTGAAAAGGCTGTTGTGTCCAACTTGATTGAAGAAAACACACCAATTCTCATGCGTGCTGACATGTGACATCACAACGTCATCACATCAGCTCGCATGGTGACGTCACAGTGCCCGCCCAGCGTGAAGGGTGCAGGCGCCCCCATAGACACATTTTCTTTGATCAAGATTGCCATGATGGCTCTGTGATCAAATGGATGAGCTTGTTGTATTTCTATTTTTTGTTTTAACCCCTGATTAACCCCTTGATAGACTGAATGTGACTCTCAGATGCCGCGATTAGCTTTGAACGCAGCATCTGAGCAATTCATCAAGAAACACATTTCTTGATAAAATTTGGTGAAGCAGCTGAATCGAATTTTTGAAAACCTCACTCATCTCTAATCATGATCACAGGTGATTTAGTCCACTGGCTGGATAGCACTATAGAAGGAATATTCTTCTCTGCACTATAACTACTTGGTAGCCAGGATTACGGCATGCAGAAGATAAGGGTATTTATGTCAGGGAGCCAGGGGGAGGTAAACAGTTCACACTGGAGCACATTTATGCAGACCGGCATATTATACAGTACTGTGCCCCAGTGGATATAAAAAGTCTACACACCACTGTTAAAATGTCAGGTTACTGTAATATAAAAAAAATGAGACAAAGATAAATAATTTCAGAACTTTTTCTGAATTTTTTCCACCTTTAATGTGACCTATAAACTGTACAACAACTCAATTGAAAAACAAACTGAAATCTATTAGGAAGAGGGAAGAAAAAAATATAAAAAAATAATATGGTTGCATAAGTGTGCACACCCTTAAACTAAAACTTTGTTGAAGCACCTTTTGATTTTATTACAGCACTCAGTCTTTTTGGGTATGAGTCTGTCAGCATGGCACATTTTGACTTGGCAAGATTTGCCCACTCTTTGCAAAAAACACAAATCTGTCAGATTGCGAGGGCATCTCCTGTGCACAGCCCTCTTCAGATCACCCCACAGATTTTCAATCGGATTCAGGTCTGGGCTCTGGCTGGGCCATTCCAAAACTTTAATCTTCTTCTGGTGAAGTCCATTCCTTTGTTGATTTGGATGTAAGCTTTGGGTCGTTGTCATGCGGAAAGATGAAGTTCCTCTTCATGTTCAGCTTTCTAGCAGAAGCCTGAAGGTTTTGTGCCAATATTGACTGGTATTTGGAACTGTTCATAATTCCCTCTAGCTTAACTAAGGCCCCAGTTCCAGCTGAAGAAAAACAGCCCCAAAGCATGATGCTGCCACCACCATGCTTCACTGCAGGTATGGTGTTCTTTTGGTGATGTGCAGTGTTGTTTTTGCGCCAAACATATCTTTTGGAATTATGGCTAAAAAGTTCAACCTTGGTTTCATCAGACCATAACACCTTTTCCCACATGCTTTTGGGAGACTTCAGATGTGTTTTTGCTAAATGTAGCCTGGCTTGGATGTTTTTCTTCGTATGAAAAGGCTATCGTCTTGCCACTCTACCCCACAGTCCAGACATATGAAAAATACGGGAGATTGCTGTCACATGTACCACACAGCCAGTACTTGCCAGATATTCCTGCAGCTCCTTTAATGTTGCTGTAGGCCTCTCGGTAGCCTCCCAGACAAGTTTTCTTCTCGTCTTTTCATCAATTTTGGAGGGACGTCCAGTTCTTGGTAATGTCACTGTTGTGCCATATTTTCTCCACTTGATGATGACTATCTTCACTGTGTTCCATGGTATATCTGTTGCCTTGGAAATTCTTTTGTACTCTTCTCCTGACTGATACCTTCTAACAATGAGACACCTCTGATGCTTTGGAAGCTCTCTGTGGACCATGGCTTTTGCTGTGGGATGCGACTAAGAACATTTCAGGAAAGACCAACTAGAGCAGCTGAACTTTATTTGGGGTTAATCAGAGGCACTTTAAATGATGGCAGGTGTATGCCGACTCCTATTTAACATGATTTTAAATGTGATTGCTTAATTCTAAACACAGCTACATCCCCAGTTATAAGAGGGTGTGTACACTTATGCAACTACATTATTTTTGTTTTTTTGTTTTTTTCCCTCTACCTAAAAGATTTCAGTTTGTTTTTCAATTGAGTTTATAGGTCACATTAAAGGTGGAAAAAGTTCTGAAAGGATTTATTTTTGTCTCATTTTTTCACATCACAGAAACCTGACATTTTAACAGGGGTGTGTAGACTTTTTATATCCACTGTACGTCATGCTGATCAAATCCAGATGTCCTCCTCTGTTAAACGATGTCAGGTTTCATGAGCTTTTATTCGCTGTCATCTGTCTAAGATTAAAAGTGGAGAATATTGCTAGGTTAGGCTTTGTTCATACTGCCAA
Organism: Bufo gargarizans; assembly: GCF_014858855.1. Lineage (NCBI taxonomy): Eukaryota > Metazoa > Chordata > Amphibia > Anura > Bufonidae > Bufo > Bufo gargarizans. Next base: position 470,368,197 of record NC_058083.1, on the reverse strand, counting down.
CAGAGGCTCCATTTGGAAACTCTGTTGGCAGTGTGGACTGAAACAATAGTGCTGTGGGCAGTCAAGTTGACAGAACTCATTCCACATTTCCCCAAAAATTACTGACCCAAATTTCTTATGGTTTGTTCAAGGAAAATCACAGAGAAACAGTAGCACATGTAACAGTCATCTGGCATAAAAATGTACAGTTCAGCTTTACTTCTAAAAGTAAATTAAAGTGCAATGTCTCCTACCAGCAGGTATAACATACAGTAGCTATTCAACGTCAAAGCTTATCCTTCAATCTTAACTTGAGTGATAGCTATCATCTGCAGTTGAGAGGCCTTGGTTGGGATTCAGGGGATACTATTTCTTCTTTTGGAGAAACATAGATATGTAAACATATATGTTTCTATGGTTTCTATGTTTAACTTGGGTGATAGCTATCATCTGCAAGTGAGAGGCCTTGGTCGGGATTCAGGGGATACTATTTCTTCTTTTGGAGAAACATAGATATGTAAACATATATGTTTCTATGGTTTCTATGTTTAACTTGGGTGATAGCTATCATCTGCAGGTGAGAGGCCTTGGTCGGGATTCAGGGGATACTATTTCTTCTTTTGGAGAGTGCTTAGTGTATATAGTAAATGTGCACAGTATTTCCATTCGGGTAAGATTAATTCGCAAAATTCGCAAATCAGATCCAAGGTACGTTTAGTGAAGGATTATTTACTGCGGGTGCTTTCTACAGTAGTAAAATCAGATTAAAGGGGAACTGACAGCATTAATTGGACAGTGACAGACTTTGCAGAGCACACCAAGGGGAACAATAACAGCTAGTTGTTAATTTGTTCATACATTTCTAGATGGACAGAGGAACAACACAGTGTAAAGATCTAAGAAAAGATGCTCCAGAATTGTCCATTTGCAAGAAATGCACATAATTATTAAAACATGTATGTTTGAATGACAGCTCCTCTTTAAGGGTCGTCTGTAGCACTTGCACGTGTTGGAGCATATGTACTGTCATATATTCCATAAGACAGAATAAACATACTTTGCCTCCAGGGCTAAGGCAAACACCCCAGCTGCTTCTGGTGCCGCTGCAGATGTTCCCGAATGACGTAGTGTACAGTTGCCATATAAATCGGTTGTTGCCTGAAAACACAAATTAAAAATTTATAGATCAGGAAATATAATGAAAGTCATATGATGCATAACTCATCTGGAATATGCAATGAAATATTTATCAAGCAAAAACCCTTTGTATAATAGGTTTTAGATTTTGAATAAATCAATCAAATCTTTCTGCATCCTAGAGAAGGTCTGAATCCAATCTACCCACTGACCTGTATCACAGAACAAGTTTAATTATCATCTTTAGGGTACTTTCACACTTGCGGCAGGACGGATCCGACTGTTTACCCTGTCGGATCTGTCCTGTCGCTGTTTCGCCGTGCCGCCGGACCGCCGCTCCGTCCCCATTGACTATAATGGGGCTGGGGCGGCGCTCCGACGCAGTACGGCAGTTCGCTGTCAGAGGCCGCTGGACTAAAAAATATTTATATATATATATAGCAAAGAAAATCCGCAGCACTTCTTGAAGTATAAAAAATGTGTAGTTTTATTCACACATGTCAAAATTAGACAACGTTTCGGTTCTCTCACAGAACCTTTCTCAAGTCAGGTGAGAAAGTCACCAGGTTCTGTGAGAGAACCGAAACGTTGTCTAATTTTGACATGTGTGAATAAAACTACACATTTTTTATACTTCAAGGAGTGCTGCGGATTTTCTTTGCTGTTTACGTCCTAAATCGAGGGACCACCGCAGGTACCTTACAGCTACAGCTGCATGTCAAGGGAGTGCTGCCTGACTTTTTCTATGGATATATATATATATATATATATATATATATACACTAAGCAAAAATATAAACGCAACACTTTTGGTTTTGCTCCCATTTTGTATGAGCTGAACTCAGGGATCTGAAACATACACAAAAGACCCATTACTCTCAAATATTGTTCACAAATATGTCTAAGGCTACATGCACACGGCCGTTGTTTTGGTCTGCATCCGAGCCGCAGTTTTGGCGGCTCGGATGCGGACCCATTCACTTCCGTGGGCCGCAAAAAATATATAACATGTTCTATTTTTGTCCGTGCTTTGCGGACAAGAATAGGCAGTTATATTAAAGGCTGTCCATGCCGTTCCACAAATTGAGGAACGGACACCATCCGTGTTTTGCGGATTCGCAATTTACGGACCGCAAAACACACAACGGTCATGTGCATATAGCCTTAATCTGTGTTAGTGAGCACTTCTCCTTTGCCAAGATAATCCATCCCACCTCACAGGTGTGGCATATCAAGGTGCTGATTGGACAGCTTTAATATTGCACAGGTGTGCCTTAGACTGCCCACATTAAAAGTCAGTGATCTCAAGTCTCCCGGACGTACAGGGAGTCTCCCGCTATTAGATAGCGGCTCCCTGATGCCCGCATGTGAACAATTTATCCCAGAAAGGTTTACTCGCAGAAAACCTTTCCGGCAACCTGTAGCAGTGTCCCCTTCTCGGGACGTGCGCACAGTGCAAGAAGAAGCCGATGCCAGCAGTCCGCAACGGCGCATCAGGCTGAGCATGTGCGCACGTGCAGGATCTCAAAGTGGGAGGAGGGGGAGGGAGGGAGAGGAGGCACTGAGGAGTAGAAGGCGGCGCTGGGCATGAACGGCGATGTGTGCTGCCGGGCACCATGCATCAACAGACCTCCCCTGCTTGGGCACCTTAATTCAATGATTGACAGGTTAGTAAAACCTGTTTTTCCACAGAATAAAGCCACAAATAGCTTTTATAAGGCCACCTTAGAAATCAGAATGCTACCCTGGATATGAGCATATGTTTAGCTCGCAGGGCTTATAAGTGGTGACAGAATCCCTTTAATCATATACATAAATATGATAATTTGGGGCAGGGTAATGAGCCCGGTCCTCCACACCATAGAGCAAAGTGTGCAGATACTGCATATGTTTGGAAAATGTAATAAAAAGTTTGTGAAAGAAAAAAAAAAGAAAACCTCCCTGAAATGAGTTTTTGCAGGTTGGGATGTCTGAAAAGGCCACTCTGAAATGTGCGGTTTGCTCACACAGCACAATGCCACAGATGTTGCAACATTTGAGGGAGCGTGCAATTGGCATGCTGACTGCAGGAATGTCTACCAGAGCTGTTGCCCGTGCAATGAATGTTCATTTCTCTACCATAAGCCGTCTCCAAAGGCGTTTCAGAGAATTTGGCAGTACATCCAACCGGCCTCACAACCGTAGACCACGTATAACCACACCAGCCCAGGACCTCCACATCCAACATGTTCACCTCCATGTTCGTCTGAGACCAGCCACCCGGACAGCTGCAGCAACAATCGGTTTGCATAATAAAATAATTTCTGCACAAACTGTCAGAAACAGTCTCGGGGAAGCTCCATGGCGTCTGGCACGTTAGAGATATATATTAAATCTTTATCGCAAGATAAGGTAGTACTATAGAATGATTTATGCAGAATCCTCTTTTGTTCAGCCAAAACAGCACATATACATAGGTACACACATACACACTTACACACATACATGTATATACTTAGTCAATCATTAGTGGAAAGCACTGCTTTACATATATGGCACATTTCCTATGATCACTAGTGATGGGCGAACCCGTGGAAGTTCGCTGGGTTTAGCAAAACTTCAGGTCAAAGTTCGGGTTCGGGACCCGAATTTGACCCCAAACCCCATTGAAGTCAATGGGGACCCGAACTTCACTTTATTATTTTCCATTATAACATGGTATATCGGAAAATAATAGCAATCTTAAGACAGAATGCAAAACAATATGGCCATTTAGGGATTAAAAAAAAATAATAACTCACCTCATCCACTTGATCGCGCTGCAGCAACTTCTTCTATATTCACTGAACAGGACCTGCCAAAGGACCTGCGATATGCATGATGACGTCACTAAGTGGGAGAGTGCGGTGACATCATTGCGCACATCACAGGTCCTTTGGCAGATCCTGTTCAATGGAGATAGAAGAAGCTGCTGCAGCACGATCAAGTGGATGAGGTGAGTTGTGTTTATTTTAACCCCGAAATGGCCATATTGTTTTGCATTCTGTCTTAAGAATGATATTATTTTCCGATATTACCATGTTATAATGGAAAATAATAAAATCCCCCAAACACTGAACCTGGACTTTAGTGAAAAAGTCTGGGTTCGGGTTCGCTCATCCCTAATGATCGACAGAATTAGACATTTAAATGGCTATTGGTGTGTCTTATAGATTGCGTCTGGTGACAAACTTTAATTTTGCTAGATATGTTGCATACATACACACCAGCATACTTAGACATGCCTACGTTTGTATACACGCATACAGAGTCAGACCCGGATTTCTTTGGCCCTCAAGAGGAAATGGCTGCAACCTTAAAATGAACTAAAGTTGTGCAGACTGTAAACCTCACAGTAATCTTTGCTGTTATCATTACATATACACAGAACATATCATCTGTAACGGCTAATGAAATTTTTGTGAATAAAAAAAAGACCCTAGTAGCAAGTGTGTGGCTCCAAAATCAGTTTTTATAATACACCTTTAAGATCCATTTATATTAGGGGGTCCCCTTACTGTGTCAAAGTCTGGATGTAACTGGAGGATCCTCGAGTACTATAGTGTACTATACTTGTATTCAGTGTCAGACTTGGGTGGCTAGGATGCTCACCGTACGGATATATTCAAATAGTGCCTGCTCACACAGCAGCAAGATGCTACCAGATAACTGAATATGGGGGTCCCTGCAGCAACTTTGAGAAGGTAGGTTCTGGGGAGAAGAGGACACTGGTGGCTTTCCCTGTTTACCTAGAAGTCATCTCATCTCTGATCGTGTCTATAATAATAAACTGGGGAGTTTCTTTAATAATATATAAAGTTTTCTATGAACATAGGCTGGTGGAGGTGCTCTACGTTGAATATATGTATGTAGTCCAGTAAGTCTACTGTCTTATGTGCCACTTGTGCAGGGGGTGGTAGACTAGGAGGTTCACCAGTACCCCTGTGGGCCAGTCCGAGCCTCGTTGTAATTATTACACGTTTATTTCAAGATTATACCTCGTTTTATTATATAATTAGATATTCCCATTAGTCAATATTTGAGATGGATAATAAATCGCTCACTCATATATGACCTTTTTTTCCCTTTTTTCCATTGTTATTTAATCTTACCATGTACAGTACAAGTTCAATCAAAGCCAAATGACATGATGAATGTTTAGTTTTAATGTAGAGTTTGTATTTCCAAGCTAAGTAACCAAAGCAATGTAATGCAAAAGATGTCTGGCATGTTTAAATATTAATATTTTTCTCATCAACCGACAAGGAAAGCATCATTTAGCTTTCTATCATTTCTAATGAGTCCTAACAAAAGAACATCTGCTGCTTCTATTGTGAGCCTGGCACTTGATGACGCCTCTGGGCAGGCTTGCGCATTACAGTATTTGTACTTACCACGCCAGCTTCAGGATTCCTCTTCCTTCCATTGCTAAATGTAGAGGCTAATGTTGAAGAGCAGCTTTCATCATACAATGCTGTCCGGCCATCGTTTATAGCAGAATTGATGGAGATCGTCCACATGCTTGATGCGTAACCATCACAGTTACAGTCGTCGTAACTTCCACCATCTCCAGATGCCCACACGTAAATGCTCCCCTTACTTCTACGACCCTGATGAAACAACAAAAAAATTAACAGAATCCCAGATCATGGTGTGGGATACATATAGTCAAATCAAACATTAGCATTGCATCCTGCGCCCTATGTGTCTTGTACTGGGGCCATTCTGCACTTGAGAGAACAGTTTTGACCCTTTGCTTTCACGATTAGGCTCCACGTGAGCATATGTATCGCCTAATGTAGAAACCATCAAGCCCCTAGACTTTAATGACCAAATGTACACCAAGAGCCTCCTCGTTGCATAGTTTAGGCTACACTCACATCTCTGGCAGGTAAATAGCCAGACACCGCCGCACACCACCTGATCCCCTTTGAATATAATGCCAACCGACTGTGATCCTATGGGTTTCTGGCATAAATGCTAACTTTCTGCTAGACAAAACCATTGCATGCAAAAGTATTTGTCCTTCGGAAAGCCAGCATTTTACTAAAAATCACAGTCAACCAAGTCTTCAGTACAATGGAAAGCAGTAAGGACCTTGTAAACCATGGTGTACTATTTTAATGGGGTAAGGAACTTGTAAACCATGGTGTACCGTTTTAATGGGGTCAAGTGTAGATTTATGCAACTGTCTAGCCATACAGTTGAATGCATCTTGGGCATTCATGCTTAAAACGGTCCCATCAATCGTTCTTGACGAGTCTCAATCTGAGTCCTTCTAGGTGAAAAGCAGTATCTTAACGTAAACCTGTTAGGTGATTTCTGCTTCTCTATCTAAAAACAGAATATAATGGAGGGATTGAGAAAAATATATAGGTTTATATGATTTGATATAGGATTTGTGAGTAAAGAGCAGAGTAAATCCTGACAGGACTCCTGAGGGACATATGATATGCCACCGAGATGCCAAAAGTTTAAATAATTGGTGCTAATTAGTGATGATCAAGCATGCTCGGCCGAACACCAGTTCGGCTCGAGCATCTCTATGGTCGGCACATGGCGGTATTCGGCACATGGCGGTAGTACTTCCCTCACTGTAATGCCGTAGCCATGTTGGCTGATGGCATTACAGTGATTGGCTGGCCGGAATGCGTCATCAGATGCTATATAGCACCAGATGACGCATGTTTGGCTAATTCTTAGTCAGGGAGAGCTGTGCTGAGGAAGAAACAGACAGTGTAGGGAGTGATTTAAGAATATTTTTACCACCAAAACTTTTCAGAGACCCAAAAGTCCTTTTAAGGACTATTGTGTGTGGCAGCAGCAATCTATATTTTAGCGCAACCTGCGCTAAATTGATAAAACTTTACAAACCCAAAAGTCCTTCTAAGGACTATTGTGTGTGGAAGCAATATCTATTTTTTGTGCATCCTGTGCTAAATAGCGTACAATAGTTAGGCCGTGGACAGTGACATTAGCTGTGCCACATCTCCAGTGTTAAGTGTGCGCATCCAAAAAATATCTGACATCCAGTGTACTTTTTCCATAGACGGTGTCTGCTGCGAACAGTGACATTAGCTGTGCCACATCTCCTGTGTAAAGTTTGTGCATCCAAAAAATATCTGTGACATACAGTGTACTTTGTCAATAGACGGTGTCCGCTTCTGACAGTGACATTACCAGGGCCACATCTGCAGTGCAATATGTGCGCATCCCAAAAAAATCTGTGACACCCAGTGTACTTTTTCTGTAGACGGTGTCTGCTGCGAACAGTGACATTAGCTGAGCCACATCTCCAGTGTAAAGTGTGCGTATCCAAAAATATCTGATATCCAGTGTACTTTTTCAAAAGACGGTGTCCGCTTCTGACAGTGACATTACCAGGGCCACATCTGCAGTGTAACATGTGCGCATCCCCAAAAAATCTGTGACATCCAGTATACTTTTTCTGTAGACGGTTTCCGCTGCGGACAGTGACATTAACTGCGCCACATCTCCAGTGTAAAGTGTGCGTATCCCAAAAATATCTGTAACATCCAGTGTACTTTTCCGTAGCCGGTGTCCGCTGCGGACAGTGACATTACCAGGGCCACATCTGAAGTGTAAAGTGTGCGCTTCAAAAATTTATCTGTGACATACAGTGTACTTTTTTGCGTAGACACTGCGTACAGTGACATTACCAGTGGTACCTCTCCTGTATAACGTTTCCTCATCCCAAATACCTGTGACATCCCCTGTAATTTTTTATTAGCCACTGGTGACAGCATTAACATTACCTGCGGGATATCTCCTGTTTCCACATCCCAAATACCTTTTTAAATTTGTTTACGCATACACTTCCAAATTCTACGCTACTGTACGTGCGACAGACTTTCAATCATATATAACATTTAATATGAAAAAGGCGAGCAGTAAGGGACATGGCAGTGAAGTTAGACTAGTGCGACCAGGTGGTCAATTGGATTGCAGCAGATAATACTTCCAGTCGGTTAAACACCACCCTGTCTTCCACCAAGTCCAGTCTCAGTAGCCAAGAGTCTGCTCAACCCAATCCTCACCCTGATCCTCCTTCCTCTGAGTCTGGGCATACAAGTGATCCCACACTCGGATATTCTGAGGAGCTCTTTTCAATGCTGTTCCTTGATTTGGCCCTCTCACCAAGTATGCTTGAAGAGGGACAGATCTTGTGCCCTGATTCCCAAACTCTTGAGCATCCACAATCACAAGAAGATGACGGTGGGGAACGGCAATTACTGTTAAATGAGGTGGATGATAATGAGACACAGTTGCCAATAACTCAATGGCAATTACTGTCTCAAGAGGTTGATGAAGAGGAAGAGACACAGTTGTCAATCACTGAGGTAGTGGTTAGGTCAACAAGTCAGTATGATGAGCAGAGTGAGGAAGTAGAAGAGGAGGTGGTGGACGATGAAGTCACTGACACAACCTGGGAAGGTGGAAAGCCGAGAAAGGACAGCATTATAGAGGGGGAGAAATCTGCTGCACCGCAACAGGCTGAAATAGGCAGTGGGGTGGCAAAAGGGAGGAGGTGGGCCACACCAAACAGGCCTGCAACTATTCCACGGAGCACCCCCTTGTGGAAGTCTCCCTTGCCAAGGGGTAGGTGTTCCGCAGGATGGCACTTTTTTGAGGAAAGTGCGGACGACAAAATAATAGTAGTTTGCAACCTGTGCCGTACCAAAATGAGCTGGGGTGTGAACACTAGCAACCTCACCACCACCAGCATGATCCGCCACATGGCATCCAAGCACAGTAATAAGTGGGACGAACATCTGGGTCCACAATCTGTGTCTGCGGGTTACACCACTGCCTCCTCTTCCCCTGTGTTACGTGCTGGCCAATCCCCTGTTGAAGGCGCACTCCCGGATGCCTCCCACCCTGCACCTGGACCTTCACAAGCACCATCAGCGACTACATCCACTTCCGTGTCCCAGCACAGCATCCAAATGTCCCTACCCCAGGCACTTGAACGCAAGCGCAAATACCCAGCCACCCACCCACAGGCCATAACACTAAATGCGCAGCTTTCCATATTACTGGCCCTGGAAATGTTGCCATTTAGGCTTGTGGACACTGAGGCCTTCCACAGCCTGATGTCAGCTGGCGTCTCATGTTATGCAGTCCCCAACCGCTACTATATTTCAAGTTTTGCCATGCCCGCCTTACACCAACATGTGTCCCTTAAAATCATACGTGCCCTGACCATCGCAGTTACTGGGAAGGTCCTCTTAACCACGGACACATGCACAAGTGCATTCGGCCAGGGACGCTACATTTCCCTGACGGCACACTGGGTGAATGTTGTGGAGGCCTGGAGTGAGTCGTACCCTGGGATGGCACAGGTGTTACTGACACCAAGGATTGCGGGCCCTAATTCCATCAGGGTTTCCGCCACCACCTACGTTAGTGGCTCCAATCCCCACTTCTTCTCCTCCACCTCCTCCTCCACTTCCATCTCTGAATTATCCACGTGCAGAACCAGTCAGTCATCAGTCGGTAGCTGGAAGCAGTGTAGCACTGCAGTGGGGAAGCGTCAACAGGCCGTGCTGAAGCTGATATGCTTAGGCGACAAACACCGCCACAGAGCTGTGGCAGGGGATAAGAGACCAGACTGAGCTGTGGCTCTCAGCACAGAACCAGGCATAGTTGTGTCTGATAATGGCTGTGACTTGGTGGCGACTTTGGAGTTTGGCAAGCTCACACACATCCCATGCCTAGCCCACGTCTTAAACTTAGTGGTTCAGCGGTTTCTCAAAACCTACCCCAATTTGCCTGAGCTACTGGTGAAGGTGCGCCGCGTGTGTGCACATTTCCGAAAGTCATCGACAGCTTCAGCCGGTCTGTCAACGCTGCAGCAACGCTGGAAATTGCCAGCTCAACGGCTGTTGTGCTACGTGAGCACACGCTGGAACTCTACTTTCCACATGTTGGCCAGGCTTTGTGAGCAGCAGAGGGCAGTAGTGGAATACCAGCTGCAACATGGTTGTCGCCTTTCCAGTCAGCTTCCACTATTCATAAGCGAGGAGTGGGCATGGATGTCTAACTTCTGTGAGGTTTTCAGAAACTTTGAAGAATCAACACAGATGGAGAGCAGCGATAACGCTATTATCAGCGTAACCATCCAACTTCTGTGTCTACTCAAATGCTCGCTGCTCACAATTAAGGCCGACGATTTGCATGTGGAAGAGGTGGAAATGGGGGAAGACATTCACAGGGTGATAGCCAGACCACCCTCAGTTCGTATTCTCAGCGCCTCCGCTACAGAGGGTAGTACCCATGGAAGTTTAATTCCACCTGTTCTGCGTGGGTCGGCAGAAGAGGAGGAAGAGGATGAGGAGATTGAGAGTGATCCTCCTGATGATGACAGCAAAGTCTTGCCTGTTGGTACTCTGGCACACATGGCTGACTTCTTGTTAGGCTGCCTTTCCCGTGACCCGCACACTCATTTTAGACAACATGGATTACTGGTTGTTCACTCTTCTCGACCCCCGCTACAAAGAGAACTTCTTATCTTTGCTCTGGTGGAGAGGACAAGCAAAACGGTGTAATACCAGAAGATCCTTGTTTAAAATTTGCTCCAAAAAGTTCCATATGACAACGCTGGCAGCATATTTCTTAGTTACTTGGCCAACCGAGGAGGAGAGACAAGGGGAACACATAGCAGGTCCAACAGAGGCAGGGCAACACTCTCCAAAGCCTGGGACAGTTTCATGACACTCCGCCTGCACCCTCACCTGATGCGCGGCCTTGTGTCACAAGGAGGAAACATTTTGGATGATGGTGAAGGAGTACATAGCAGACCATGTCAGCAACCTCAATGATCCCTCAGTGCCTTACAACTACTGGGTGTCCAAGCTGGCGCTCTACGCCTTGGAGATGCAGGCCTGCCCTGAGGCCAGCGTTTTGTCTGAGCGGGTATTTAGTGCTGCTGGTGGCATTATAACAGATAAGCGTATCCCCTTGTCAACTGAAAATGTTGACAGGTTGACTCTTAGGCCTCTTTCACACTTGCGTTGTCCGGATCCGGCGTGTACTCCACTTGCCGGAATTACACGCCGGATCCGGAAAAACGCAAGTGTACTGAAAGCATTTGAAGACGGATCCGTCTTCAAAATGCTTTCAGTGTTACTATGGCACCCAGGACGCTATTAAAGTCCTGGTTGCCATAGTAGGAGCGGGGAGCGGGGGAGCGGTATACTTACAGTCCGCGCGGCTCCCGGGGCGCTCCAGAATGACGTCAGAGCGCCCCATGCGCATGGATGACGTGCCATGCGATCACGTGATCCATGCGCTTGGGGCGCCCTGACGTCACTCTGGAGCGCCCCGGGAGCCGCACGGACGGTAAGTATGCTGCTCCCCGCTACACTTTACCATGGCTGCCAGGACTTTAGCGTCCCGGCAGCCATGGTAACCACTCTAAAAAAGCTAAACGTCGGATCCGGCAATGCGCCGAAACGACGTTTAGCTTAAGGCCGGATCCGGATCAATGCCTTTCAATGGGCATTAATTCCGGATGCGGCCTTGCGGCAAGTGTTCAGGATTTTTGGCCAAAAAACGTTCCGTTCCGGAACTGAAGACATCCTGATGCATCCTGAACGGATTTCACTCCATTCAGAATGCATGGGGATAATCCTGATCAGGATTCTTCCGGCATAGAGCCCCGACGACGGAACTCTATGCCGGAAGACAAGAACGCAGGTGTGAAAGAGCCCTTACAAAGATGAACAAGGCCTAGATTGACCATGACTTCTAGACTCCACCAGAGCAAAGCGGCTGAACATAAAGGTACTTTAAATGTGTTTATAATGTACTAAATACACTGTATTCCCATGCACCACTTCCACCACAAACAAGGGAATATGGTTGAATCTTTCCTTTCTCATCCTCCTTCTCCTCTTCCATCATATCAACATGCTTATTTGTTGCATATAATGCCCTCGCATATATGCCCTTTGCATATAATGTTTTAGATGGGCAGCTCAGCTGCAGGCCCTCGTATATAATTTTTTAGAGGGTCAGCTCACCAGCAGGCCCTCACAAACAATGTTTTACAGGGTCAGCTCACCAGCAGGCCCTCGCATATACTTTTTTAGAGGGTCAGCTCACCAGCAGGCCCGCACCTAAAATCTTTTACAGGGTCAGCTCACCTGCAGGCCCTCGCCTAATTATACCTAATAGATGATTTGTGCGCATGCTGCCTTGCTTGGATGTGGTAGACGTAGCCATTTCTCAGGCTCCCTCTCCAGAATCGAACACCGATTCACCATTACCCGTAGTCACCATGGTTTGAGCTGAAAATAACATCGAAAGTTGATAAGGCAGACAGCCGAATGGATAGTTGCCGTCACGGGGACGTGCAATCCGCCCCAGGTTATCTATAGTCAACAAAGCGGCAGCAGCCCCTCGTCCATAATGTTTTAGATGGTCAAATCAACAGGCCCTTGCTCCAAATGTTTTTAAGGGTTCACCAGCAGACCATCAGTCATAATTTTTCAAGGCTGCACGTGATGCCCTCCTTTATGTGTAACAAAGGGTGTATTGGAGTGCCAGTTCCTTGTAATTTTGGCAGCCCTTTCACTTAGTGCATAGGCTTTATGAGTACCACAATGTGAATGAAGCCCTCCTTTATGTAATATACAGGTTGTATCGGAGAGCCTCTTCCTTGTCATTTCTGGCAGCACTTGCACTTTATATACAAGTAAATATACAGGAAAGAATGTTTCCTAACAATTTTTCCTCTAAAATCAATTTTATCTTTGGTTTTGTGCGTATTATTGTCAGTCTGTAAAAGTGCCGTACTACTCAGACAACATAATTTGCAGCAGCGACCTGGGAGTCGAAGATGCATCCAGACATCCTCCCCATGCTGTTCCCGAACCATTTTGATGGTGTTTCCATCAATGTCTGACCTTTTTCTATGAACCAGGCACCCTCCCCTCTTCAGAGCAGGGGGTGCATGGTTTAATGCTCAGGTTCTCCCTTTGACTTCTATTATACTCAGGTGCTCGGTAGAGCACCCGAGCATCCCGATGTGTTCGACCAGAGCACCCGAGCACTTTGGTGCTCGATCAACACTAGTGCTAAAGTATCATCAAAGCACAAAGACAATGCTGTAAAGCCACCTTACATTTTACAGAGTAAACATGATTAGATCCCTGTGGTCTTGGCACAACCATTTTACGGTGACAATAAATTTTGTGTGGTGACACTTTGGAATAATCTTTTGAGGTAACTGTTACATTTACTGTTTGAAGTAGAGATAGGATAAGATTGGTTTCCCATAACTTAGATGAAGCTTCTTTATCTGTACCAAGATAGCAACACAATATTCACCTTTGGGAATAAGGAGATCACAAGAAAAAGCCTGGCCCAGATCTGTCATGACTATCTCTTCACAAAAGACAGTGAGACTTCTCTTAGGCATCATACCGTAGGCGAATTCCCACAAATGATAAGTATTAAACATGATGGGAATCACAAACCTTGTCTCTACTGGACCATAAGACACAGCATATGTATCTTCAGAGTGATTGTGTCAAGATGGATGTGGAGATAAAATAATATCTTGAACATCACTATTATCATACCTCTCTCAGTGCTAATTTATTAGTTGTATAAATATATGTGGATCTGGTAAACATCCAGTTGCATTTACCTTGTTCACCCCGTCCGCCATGGCCTGTAAAGTCAATTCTCTCGGTCCATCCACTGTCTTGCCATCATCAGTGGGCCCCCAGCTGGCACTGTAAATGTCTATGACCTGCGGCATGTGACTGATGGAGGATGCTTCGATTATATCAGTCATAAAGGGTTGGTCCAACATACGAATTCCTGTTATTTGGGAAAATGTAGCAATTTTATTATATGGATTTATGGTAGATTATTTACAGAAATTGGCCCTGATTTATCATGCCTTCATTCCAGAATTCTGGCTTCAAAAATTAGCAAATTGGGCTTTTGCGGCTTTTTGCACCTTTTTGCATTTTTTACAGCACTCATTCAGTTTTGAGATATACATGGGAAAGTGGGCATGGTTATCTATGTTAATGAGTTTCACTCCAGATTTATCCCTGAGACATTTTTTTTAATAAGTCAGAAAAAGTTGCAATTTCCTTCCAGTAGAAGGGCGGAAGAAGAAAACTGGAGTAGCTTTTTCTAGACAAAAGTATTAGGTTTAAGGATAAGATAAATTTATCTAATAACATGTGACATTTGATAAATGTGGCATAAAGTACTCCAAAACAAGCTCAGCAAAACTGACTTCAAATATGACCCTTATGATAAATTACCTCATTGTTGAAATATAGCTCCTGTACCTGTTGACTCATTTCTTACTGCAAAATTCAACTTAAAAGGGCTTTCCACAAAATATATACAGTACATACCAAAGGTTTGGACACACCTTCTCATTCAAAGAGTTTTCTTTATTTTCATGACTATGAAAATTGTAGATTCGCACTGAAGGCATCAAAACTATGAATTAACACATGTGGAATTATATACATAACAAAAAAGTGTGAAACAACTGAAAAGATGTCATATTCTAGGTTCTTCAAAGTAGCCACCTTTTGCTTTGATTACTGCTTTGCACACTCTTGGCATTCTCTTGATGAGCTTCAAGAGGTAGTCACCTGAAATGGTCTTCCAACAGTCTTGAAGGAGTTCCCAGAGATGCTTAGCACTTGTTGGCCCTTTTGCCTTCACTCTGCGGTCCAGCTAACCCCAAACCATCTCAATTGGGTTCAGGTCCGGTGACTGTGGAGGCCAGGTCATCTGGCGCAGCACCCCATCACTCTCCTTCATGGTCAAATAGCCCTTACACAGCCTGGAGGTGTGTTTGGGGTCATTGTCCTGTTGAAAAATAAATGATGGTCCAACTAAACGCAAACCGGATAGAATAGCATGCCGAAGCAAGATGCTGTTGTAGCAATGCTGGTTCAGTATGCTTTCAATTTTGAATAAATCCCCAACAGTGTCACTAGCAAAGCACCCCCACACCATCACACCTCCTCCTCTATGCTTCACGGTAGGAACCAGGCATGTAGAGTCCATCCGTTCACCTTTTCTGCATCGCACAAAGACACGGTGGTTGGAACCAAAGATCTCAAATTTGGACTCATCAGACTAAAGCACAGATTTCCACTGGTCTAATGTCCATTCCTTGTGTTCTTTAGC
Organism: Bufo gargarizans; assembly: GCF_014858855.1. NCBI lineage: Eukaryota > Metazoa > Chordata > Amphibia > Anura > Bufonidae > Bufo > Bufo gargarizans. The sequence continues at coordinate 470,352,867 of NC_058083.1, read as the reverse complement.
CCAAACAAGTCTCTTCTGCTTGTTGCCTGTCCTTAGCAGTGGTTTCCTAGCAGTTATTCTACCATGAAGGCCTGATTCACACAGTCTCCTCTTAACAGTTGTTCTAGAGATTTGTCTGCTGCTAGAACTCTGTGTGGCATTGACCTGGTCTCTGATCTGAGCTGCTGTTAACCTGCGATTTCTGAGGCTGGTGACTCGGATGATCTTATCCTCCGCAGCAGAGGTGACTGTTGGTCTTCCTTTCCTGGGGCGGTCCGCCTGTGAGCCAGTTTCTTTGTAGCTCTTGATGGTTTTTGTGATTGCACTTGGGGACACTTTCAAAGTTTTCCCAATTTTTCGGACTGACCTTTATTTCTTAAAGTAATGATGGCCACTCGTTTTTCTTTACTTAGCTGCTTTTTTCTTGCCATAATACAAATTCTAACAGTCTATTCAGTAGGACTATCAGCTGTGTATCCACCTGACTTCTCCACAACGCAACTGATGGTCCCAACCCCATTTATAAGGCAAGAAATCCCACTTATTAAACCTGACAGGGCACACATGTGAAGTGAAAACCAATTCAGGTGACTACCTCTTGAAGCTCATCGAGAGAATGCCAAGAGTGTGCAAAGCAGTAATCAAAGCAAAAGGTGGTTACTTTAAAGAGCCTAGAATATGACATATTGATGCCTTCAGTGTGAATCTACAATTTTCATAGTCATGAAAATAAAGAAAACTCTTTGAATGAGAAGGTGTGTCCAAACTTTTGGTCTGTACTGTATATATTTTTTAAATGGGCCTCAAAGAAAAACAAAACAAAATAGACTATACTTATTAAGAACAAAAAACAAACCATACTTATTCTCAAATCATTCCCTGCCGCTACCATTCAGATACTGATCTGGTCTCCACTGTACTCCACTTACTGGTTCTGGCATGACATGCTGGAAAGGCCCACTCAGCCGATCACTAGATGAGGTAGGTCATTGCTACGACCAGTTATTAGCTGTGTGGGCCTTTCCTGGCAATTTGGGAGCATTGAGCTAGGAAGCGAAGAGCAGGGAAGATGGGACCAGCATCAGCATGGCGGTGAAGGGAAATGGGTGAGGGGGAGCATGATTATTTTTTTTATTTTTCAATTCTTTGTGGCCCATTAAAAAATAAAAATACATGGAACACCCTTTTGAATTGTAGAACAGTGTATAATTCTAAGACTATCATACATCACAGCAATAAGGCTCTTTAACATGGGATAATGATCGATTGAATGGACTTTCATACAAACATTAGTTCCCGAACATGTCCCCTTATCAACAAGTCTGACAATCAGCCGACGAATGAGTAAACGCTCATTTGTTAGCTGATTGTATCTTTAATGAGGTCATTAAAATAAGCATTTGTCAATAGGACATTGCCCCGTGTAAATGGGGATGTGCTGCCTACAATGATCGGTAATAGTCACATATAGTCACAATGATTACTCTATGTAAATGGAGCCAAACATACATCAAATAACTTGCTTTAATTCAGGGGCATGGCTAAAGGCTCATGGGCCCTGGTGCAAGAGTTCAACTTGGGCCCCCTTCCCTCAGTGCTTTGTGGCCAGGGGCAGGGAAGTGCTTAACCTTCGTGCTGCTTGAGGCAAAAATTGAAACAATGCCCTTCCCCATGTCAAATTTTTGACCTAACCCCTTCCCTCCAGCCAGAGGTGTCACTTGACCAGCATGCACTTTCTATAATACTGGTGGTGTCTTCTATGTGGCACAAGGGTCTTTGGGGCCCCTCAGGCTCCTGAGCCTGATAGTGACTGCTATCTTTGCACCCCCTATAGCTACGCCCCTGCTTTAATGCCAATCAGCACTTGTTAGTGTAAGGAAATTTTCCTAGGTAAATGAAGCCTTATTGTGCCATGGCTCCTTGCATTTACATCTAGCATTTCAGGATTTATACAATCTAATCATATGCAATGACTTCATACTTTTTAAGGAAAGACCATAAAGGGCATCCCTGTGGCTGAAGCTCAATGAATGGATAGGGGTCTACTCACTAGATCCCACCTTTCCCTATACACATGTACAAAGCCCATGACTACACTAACCACCTCTTTATGTAAACCTTAGGGTACATTCACACACGTAAAAAAATGACCATCAGAAAATGATAAACTGCCAGTTTTTCATGCCCATTTTGCATCTGTGTGTGCATCCATTTCCTGGCCCTCTATCCGTTTTAACTTCCGCTTATCATCCGCTTTTTAACGGCCGTTAGACTTCTGTTCATTCAAAAAACATACATAGCCCCAGAGACAGCAATGGCTCTGAAAATGGTTGTTTAAAAAAAATGACTGTTACGCAGTCGTTTTTCACTGTCATGTCAATGATCCCTTAGCATCTGGAAAGATAAACAAACCAGAAAAATATAGCATAAAATGCTGTACCGAAGATGCATTTGCTGTTTGAATTTACCACTTGATGGCACTACTAAAATAAACCGTGCAAGTCATACACTTTCTCCTTTATATACTGTATACCTTTTATGTGCAGTAGGTGGCGGTATAAACTAGAATAAACTAAATAAGTACGATTGTACAACAATTTAGTGGGAAAATTCAAAAATAAGAAATAAAAAACGTAAAAAGAAAATAATAAAATATACTATACTATACCTGCAACTTTTGAACTATAGGCAACTCCCACCCCACAAATATTGTTGTTTGCAGCAGCAGACACTTCTCCCGCACATCGCGTTCCATGGCTATGATAAAAAATTGCGTAAACACGAAATGTAGTTACATGCTTGAGTAATACAGAATAATTTGTTGCACCACTTAATTGGTCTCACAATTACATAGGATAACATAATATAGAGATTGGAAATTAATGAAATATTATTTTTTTATCCATTCCAAAAGACATTCTTTTGTTATAAGACGGTATGACGTGCAGTCACAATACCGCAACCTTTTTTTTCCATCAAGATAATTGTGCTTAAATTAAAATGGAGTAATCAGAGTCTAGACATGGCAGTGCAAGTTGTGAAATATTAAGTAAAGGTTATAGAAACTGTGTGAATTATTAAAGAGAATCTGACACCTTCAACAAGCCTTATTAAGTACAGTAATACATGAATAATACTGTTGCCTATGACTCCAGATCAGTAATTTGTGTTCTGATAATAACCCTTTTGCCCACTTTCTCCCTGCAAAGCAGCCCTGGAATTCATTAAGAGTACATGCACATAATATACTGCAGGAGAAGTCCCATCAATGCATTACATGGCCACACATCAGATGAACAGGGGTGAGTATAGAGATACTAATATCAGATCTGGAATCATTGGCGGCAGTACTATTTATGTAGTACTGCACATAAAGGGGTTATTCCATGATTGATGTAAAAAATGAAAATTAGGCTTCATATAGTACATGACAATCTGTTTCTAACAAAGCTGGAACCAGTCCTGTATCTCACACGGATCCCAAGATCTCCACTTTCATTGCTCTAATTGTTCTCCTAGATATATTTCAGACTGGCAGCTCAGGGGGATTGTCCTTTCTGCTGTAACTCTTTCCCTGTAACAGCCACAGCTTCTAACAGAAGATATGGCTGTTGACAAGATTTAAACTGAGCATGTGCGACCACCTCAGTGAGATGGACCAAAAATAAGAAAAGGAACAAACAGCAGGTGGTGCTATACAGATGCATTTCACTGAATAGTTCAGTGGCTATACTTATCCTTTGATTACATGCAATTACAAAAGCATTCAAATCCAGGTGCTGGTTGGAAAAATGTAGAATATTTTTGTAGCACAACCCTTTAGTACCACTTGAGATTCCCTTTAACCAGAACCCTCTTAAATTAGCCAAGGTAGGGAGCAGATACAGAGATAACCTCTTAGTGAGGAGGACCCAGCAAGGCTGTATATTAAAACAATAGCCCGTTAATTTTAATGTGAACTGTGCAATGCCCTACATACTTCCCCTGTGGTCGCGCAGCAGAGGAATTGAACACTTGATGTCAGGTTCCCCCACTAATCACTGAGTGTCTTAGCAGCAGTATACAGCAGACAAACCCTGTAAAGTGTATACTTTTGGATAATTAAAGAGCTGAACCCGGACCTAACCCTTCTTCACCTATGCAGCCCCTCTGAGGGGAGCATCGGAGTATTTCATGCATTTTCAAGGGCTTTTTCAGCAGATCTGGTGACGTACCTGTACGGGAAAGTTAGGTGGAAGCTAGCCTAGGGCAGCGCTAAAGCCTGACCATTAGTGCCGGTGACACAACCCAGAAACACTGCTAGGTGGCAGCCTCCGACTAGTAGTTTAAAAATATTAACGAAACAGCCCTTGCCCTGCGCGATACAGCACAGGGCAAGGGATAGCATTGGAGATTCCACTCAGAGGGGCCTGCCTGGGTGAAGAAGGGGATATGTCCAGGTTCAGCTCTGAACACAGACAACCCCTTTAATAGGCTTAAAATGTTATGAATAATTTTATATAATATATAATGTAGAATTAAAGCCCAAAATAAATGGTCACATTGCCCTCTAAATAATTAAAACATTTCAATAAAAATATTTAATATTTAATATTTTTTTATTTTGCATAATTGTTAAATGTAAGAATGACTACAATAACCGTGATAATTTATTAACTGCTGTGGAGTACTAGAAAGGCACAAAATATTAACCTTTAATTTTATTACCTATATGTCAATTCAGGGTCGAAGTAATTAACGCTTGAATAAGCCACCTTTACATAGAAACTGGAACATGACACGCCTCATTGGTTTTGTTAAATTATGATAATGAGAATAATCCTTTACATACCCTGCAATAAACAGGCCTCGTAAACGGGACATTTTGCACACAATTTAACATGCTAAATCTCAATACCATCGATTCACTGGCCTTTAGTTCAAATCCATTATTTACACACTGACGATCTGTCAGAAGCCAGGAGATATGATGACTGTGTGTCTTTGTGTTGTTTTGGATATTTCAAGCTTTGAAGGACGCAGAAAAGCCAAATTCTAGTAAAGTTTAAGGCAGCCAGTGACCAATGTGATCACTAATCATTGAAATAAGGTTTCCAATCTCTAGAAATAACCTCAACATGCTCCAAACAGGTAAAAGTAAAATGGTCGTACTGTATATTAGTTTTTTTACATTATGCACTATAACCAGGCCGCTGGTGCTGTGGACCCTTGACAACAGACTGCGGCAGCCAATCACTTGCAATGGTGACATTGTAAAGTGTGAAGGGACACCCTCCTAAATATGTTGAGACTGTGCCTTTTAAAGGGAATATGGCATCAGACCAGGTCTATCGAACTACTGTATTTACATGTCCCCACTATTCAAGCTACGTTCGTTCTGAAGCTGGTTTTGTTGAAGCTCACAATTATGGTGTCTTTGTGAAATATTGACTTTAAAAATGTACCTGACGTCATCAAATCTTAATTGGTGAAGTCATTGGGGTGTATCGCTGCTAGCCGTGAGTCATCCCTTTTATCCCACACGCCTCGCTTTCAAAGGCCGGACCTTTTATATTGAGGGCTTATCTTGGGATCGAACATCAATATCTGATTTGCAGGGGTCCAACACCCTCCACCCATTAGCTGTTCGGAAGTCAGCGCTGGAATTACAGAGTTCCATCCATTGTCTGTTTACTGCAGACCCTATTTGCAACCTCCGTTGATGGAAAACTAGCATGTGTGCAGTGTGAGACGGGTGATTGATGGATCTGGTCACGTGAACCTCCATCAGTGATTATTTCTGGATGGGAACTCCGTGTAGTCAAAGAGAATGCTTTGTCTGCCATGAATTTAGAACATTACAAAGTACTGTGAATTATTACAGCAGAACATTTAATTGGGATATGCCAGTAATGAACATACAGTCCCTTTTCCTACACACTGGTTAAAATAAAGTTAAAACAGCCAACCCTTAGATTTTTAGATTAAAAATCAAAATTTTCCAAACCTGACAACTCCTTTAAGGTTTACCAAATAGGGATGGCTGCAACTGAGAGGAAAATGGACAAATGGATGCAAAGCCTGTAATTATAGTAACTTAAAGGGCATCTGTCAGCAGATTTGTACCTATGTAACTGGATGACCTGTAGCATGTTGGCTTTAGTGTTGGGCGCGAATATTCAAATCGCAAATTTTAATCGCGAATATCGCCACTTCCAGAATTCGCAAACATTTGAAATATAGTGCTATATATTCGTATTCACGAATATTCTAGATTTTTTTTTCATTTGAACCCATGATCCCTCCCTGCTTATTGCTTTTGGGCCAATGAGAAGGCTGCAATGTCTTTGTCTGGGCTTAGCAACATCCCTAGCAACCAATAGGAAAGTTGCCTACCCCTTACTATATAAGAACCTCCCCAGCAGCCATTTTCTACAGTTTTATGGAGTTCTGAGCGAGAGTGAGCAGTGTCATTGCTGTGCTCTGTGCTTTAATGTTTAATTACATTAGATAGTTAGTTTGTTAGTTAGATAGTTCACAACAATACTTAATGCACCAATCAGTAATATGTAGTCAGACCTGCTAAAATGTGAAGTTGCGCGTATTTGCTCAATCGAGAATATATTGGAGCACTCTATCTGCATATACAGCTATTGTAATGTTCTGCCATGCCAACCATTTTCTCCAGTCTCAGGAAACTTCTAGCAGCTTGAAAAATGTAGCAAAAGAGACCCACAGTTGTATTGCACACGCAATACGTGCATATTACATTGACGATTTTCACAATCAAGAAAATAATGGTGAATTCTCAAATTCACAAATTTATGACAAATATTTGCCCAAATATTCGCAAAATATTGCAAATTTGAATATTGCCCCTGCCACTCATCACTAGTGGGCTTGGCATCTGAAAGCATCTGTGTTGGCCCCATGTTTATATGTGCCCAGATTGCTGAGAAATATGAAGTTTTACTGTATTCAAATGAGCCTATATGAGCAACATAAGTGACCCCTCTCTACTTTGATTGACAGGGCCAGGTAGTGTTAACATCTTCAAACCTGGTCATGACTTCTCATAAAGTCAATCGATGTGCAGAGGGTGTGGCAGTTGCAGAAATAGCTGAGCTTCTAGGGGTAACAGCAACAGCCCTATTTGTCCCTATTTGTCCCTACTTGTCCTGGAGGATCATTTACATATATAAACATGTCATTTTTCTCAGCAATGTGGACACATCTGAATATGGAACCAACACAGAAGCCTTCAGCTGCCAAGTGCAAATGTAACAGGTCAGCCAGTGTCATAGGTACAAGTCTGCTGATAGATGCCCTTTAATTTGTCAGCGAGCAGCATCTAATAATTCTTTCAAATTGGAGAATAAATAGAATATAACACAATGTGGTCAATAAAGGTCACTAGTAGGGTATATTTTAAGACCCCCTCTTGTTCTGGACACATTTTGCTTAATGCGTTATCCTTGTTTTTTCTTGTCTTTTTGGCTCTGCTTTGCCTTTGTGCTTTGCTAGTTCAATTCAATACATAGTTGATAAGACAGATTTTATTAATTATTTTGTCATGGAAACAGTAATACCAGAACAAAAGATCATGTTCTAGGGTGTTCTAGTTGAAGGGTAGATACCGTATTCTGAGGTTATACAGAGAATGGTTTTTCAGTAAAGTGTATGAAGATAAAAGGGACGCAAATTAAGCACAGATTTCTGGTACACAGCTTGTCCTCCACCTTGTTTCCCAACTTTATGATTCTTTGTGAAGCTGCATTTATAACCACCAATTGAAATATCTGGGACCAGTCAGTCAAATGGTCATGAACACACAGGCTATCATCCACATCTAGCATTCTTTACATGGTAGCCTATTATGTATTTTGTTAGGCAACTAAGTTAGGCAAAAAAATCACAGAAAAAAAACTAAGAAAAAAACATCCTGCACGGTATGATATATAAATGTGCGGATGTCCCTGGCCATATTATTGAAGAAAGTCACAGAAAAAGGATAATAATGCACTTAGGAAAGTAGGACTTTGTCCATATATAATGCTTGCATCTACTTTACTAAGTGCATTATTATCTTATTTCTGTGACTTTCTGCAATAATATGGCCAGGGACATCTGCACATTTATATATCATACCGTGCAGGATGTTTTTATCGTTGTTTTTTCTGCAATTTTTTTCTGTTTATGTAGTATATGCTTGAGGGAGTGGCACCTTCAAGTGTGAATGCGCTCCTATTTTACCTTGGGAGTAGCATTCCTCTGCACTTTGCACCTTCCTATCTCATAGACTGCCTTGATTAGGTGGTACATATGGCTGTGCTTGCTCCTTCTCCCATTGGTTGCTTGATGCACATGGAGGTGACTAGGAGCAGCACACCATATGTGCAGGGTCTGCGCTCCTGAACATAGAATCCCAATGGCTTAGGTAGGTTTAGCGTAGGACCCGCCTGACCTGAGACCACCTTGGCACTTGGTAGGCGGGCACAGATGTCTTTTGATCAAAATATATTGGCTAAGTGTCTCAGATTTTATCATATCAGAGTGAGGACTTTGTCCATATATAATGCTTGCATCTACTTTACTAAGTGCATTATTATCTTATTTCTGTGACTTTCTGCAACTAAGTTAGGACTTTAGGATAGGCTGGTCACATGAGCATTACAAGGTGTAAAGATCGTAAAGATTTAGTAGTTTTTTTAGGAGCCCTTGTCAGAGGAAAGGAGGAGAAAAATCATATGATTTTAAGGAAATTTTCAGGATTATAAAAATGATCTCCTATCCTTAGAACAGATTTTCAATATGTGATCAGTGGGTGGTCTGACTTCTGGGATACTTGATGTTCAGCCAAGTGAAGAGGCCACAGTGCTCCATTGAGCGTCACTTCCCATTTGTTTTTTTACCAGGCATATTGCTCTACATAGCCCTGTTTCATAATGGTTATAGCACTGGTACTAACTTAATCTCATTACTTGACAGGGTCTGAGCTACAGTGCTAGATGTAGCCACAACCAAATGTATGGTGGTGTGCCTGGTAAACAGTGAACTGAACATGGCTCTCAATGGAGTCCTTTGCAATGGCAGAAGACTTCTGATGATTTTAGCCATTTTTATTAACTCATTAGCATTATTCCCAGACTATGACATCACCATTACTGCTCTCTTTGTAGGACAGGATCTGGGGAGGTAATGGGGTAAACGTCCCCCAATGAGTGAAATAATTTTTTAATTCACCAGTTTCTATTGCAATAATACAATAGATAATTCTGATAATTCTTATCTTCCTCTCTCCTACACCCTTCTAGGCTGCTTTACTGTGTTTATGCCATCCTGTTGCACCTGCAGTGTCTTGATGCTATCGGCACTAAGACCCTTGTGCAGAGGCACCCAGAGGTAAAGAGGACCCTAAGAGAGAGAAGGGTCTAAGTCATTTTCTTTATCTGCTCTGGAGTTGTAATTTAGCAGTCTAGAGTCTGAGCATTTTGAGTCTGGTCTGGGGTCTGATCTGAGGTCTGAGTTTAGTGGGGTGGTCTGTATTATGATCTGAAATGCATGAGGATGTGGGCATCAGGCCTAAGTTAAATCATTTTTGTAAGTACTGTTTTTGTAAATTATGTTTAAGACTATTCTTATGAAAAATGCTACCACATTACCTGTTAAACCAGTCATCAGTATAACGAGGATAGGGGTAAGGATCATTGCTGCTGAAGTCGTAGCTTGCCTCTGCGTTCTGAAACAACAATGACAGAAAATCTACATTTGTATTCCAACAACAAAACTATAAAAACAAAGTCAGAGATGGAAAACAACTAAATCCATTATGAGCACACAATATCAGTGATCCTGGTAAAAGTTTATAAAAGATTTATAATATTATATCATAACCTCCAGGATTACTTTCAGAAGCAATGAAAGAATGTCTGAAAACCCACTTCAATATATGACTAAATCTGATTTGATGCAAATCTCTAGCCTCTAGATTTATTTCCAAAGGGAAGAAAATAGCCCATTAAAGACTTATCCTCGCTTGAATTTCTCAGCCAAACCATTCACTATGACCAGAAAAGGAAGGGCGTAAATGAAAGAGCATCACCTATTATACTAATCAGTGCAATGCTGTTCTGTGGACTATCTAAGCCTATCAAGAGAACAACAGAGCTGTCATACTGTCATCTCAGTTCTACATCTACTATTAATAATGATTATCTTGCAGATAACATATTTCCTTTGCAGCAGCAGTAAACTGCCAATGTATTGCCTATCTATAGAGAAATCTCTCTGTGTTGACTGCTACAGAAAATCAGCATTTTATATTAAATTTTCACTGGTATAGTACTGCCAAAAGAAAAAATATATATTTCCTATGAATATTAAGTTTTAAAACAATAATCCTTTCTGACAGAAGTATCCCTTTAAACATTTCAATGTAGACAATTGTTTCTCTGCAAAGACATGCAGGAGAACTGGTCTCTGAGAGCAAGAACTAATGCAGGAGTGGAGGCAGCCAGCTTTGAGAAAGCAACTCTGCCTGGAGATATATATACCATATTTTTCTCCCTATAAGACGCACCGGTCTACAAGACGCACCTAAGTTTTAGAGGAGGACAATAAGAAACAAATATTCTTCATTAGACCTAAAGTCAGACCAGCTGTCAGACCCCTAATATTAATCAGACCTCAGCTGACAGCCCCAATCAGACCCCCCAATGTTAATAAAACCCTAATAAGACCACAGATCAGACCCCTAATAAGAACTCAGCTCAGACCCCAAAGTGAACGACCCCCAATCAGACCTCAGATAAGAGCCCCAATATAAATTAGACCCCCATTCAGACCTCAGATTAGCCCCTATGCCTCTTATCATCAACCCCCATGCCTCTTATCATCAGCCCCCTAGCCTCTTATCATCCCCCATGCCTCTCAGCAGCCCCCTATCCTTTAATCAGCCCCCAGCCTCTTATCAGGCCCCTAGCCTCTTCTAAGCCCCCTAGCCTCTTATAAGCCCCCTAGCCTCTTCTAAACCCCCTAGCCTCTCATCAGCCCCCAAGCCTCTTATTAGCCCCCAGCCTCTCATCAGCCCCCAGCCTCTTATCAGCCCTCATGCCTTGCACACAGGAACAGGCAGTGTGAAGACTTAGAGGAAAAGCAGACATGTGTGGCAGGAAAGCCTTCTCCACCCCTCATCTGCCTGCTCCTGTGCTCCCATCAAAGTTCTCACTGCAAATCTGCCAACCGGTCCCTATCAACCACCACCAGACAGGGTCGGCTGGTCTCTATCACACTACACCAGTTACAGTAGAGCCAGCCCTACCACCCAGCGCACGCCGCGGCCAGTCCCCATCAGCAAGCATGCGCTGCGTTCGCCGGTTTCTCCCTCTTCAGGTATGTCTGGTACATCGCAGGCTGCTGTTCTGATGCAGCGCAGCCTGCGATATACCAAGCATAATCAATGTGCTGCACATTTTATATTTCTTTGCCCTGTATTCACCCCATAAGATGCACCCATTTTAGGGGGGGGGGGGTGCGTCTTATGGGGCAAAAAATATGGTATATATATAGTCAAACAGTAGTATTGAAGTGCATTGACGCCTACTGTATTTGGAGTCATTCTAGCATTTTGTGATATAGTATTTAGTTCATAAGTGAGCAATGGGACTCCTTGACAAAATTTGATGTTAAAGGGTAACTGAGCTTTAGAACTGGCTGAGCCAATGTGCTGGTTCTACATCTAGCAATTCTAGTAATGGGTGTAACGAGCCCCTGCTCACTCTATTCTGCTCTCACGGCACTACCTGATGTGACCACAATATCTGCTGGTTCCGCCGTTGATAATCCGGCCTGAAAAACGACCGCTCGTGTCATTTTAATTCTCACAGAACTAACACCAGTCAGGCTGTATGTGAGTTCAAATTGACTAAATTCTTTATTAAATGCATCACATATATTTATATTGACAGTTGGAGCACCTCTTTCAATTTGTAAATTGTAAAACCCCCTCTGATTGGCTATGCAAATGAGGTAAGCAGGGGTTAGTAAAAGAGCTTGGCTGGGAGGCAGATGGGTGTGGCCATTGCCACAGAGAGATTCAAGCCATGACAATGGGACATGTCCAAATACAGTCTTCCGGTACTATTCTGGTCTAGACTTCCTTTCCCATACTTCTAGGCCAAGTAAGCCCTATACTAATCCTTGCCTTTATCCTCAGCACACATGGTGTGTAAAAGCTTATGAACACAGCACACATATCTAGGACTCAGAATACACATTTTCATGACAGCATAAAGAGGGAAAAATAATTGCAGGTCACGGAAGACAGTTATTGGGGAGAGGGAGAATTTATGAGGGGAAAGATCCAGAATACAAGGACACTTATTGGCTACAGCACAAAAGGGTTAAGGACTAGTCAGTCAAGTGAGGGATGCTGACTAATAAAAAAAAAAAAGCTAAAACCAACACATATAGATGCACTTAAGCACTTCATAAATGAATTCTGTCATGACTGGCATAAGAAACATGTTTACTATGTATTGGAGGGAAGATGTAACTCTCATACACAGAAAACAGCTGTTTGAGATGCTGAATATTCTGCAATGTTCAAGCATTGAGCCCTGGATGGGGAATGGACCTCTGCACTGAGCTCAGAAGCAGAGCTTTGGAGCCAGCCAGTGAATAAAGATACACTAATTCCTTCAGTCTGTCCATGCTGCTAAGGATGGGATCACCTATTAACAGTAAGGGGATGGCAAAATTGCTAGAAGGGAAAACCCAGGGGTGCACCATCAATGAGGCCAGGTGAGGCGATCGCCAGCACTAGGTAGGGGCAAGAGAGGGCCAGCTGAAGGGAAGGGGTTAGGTTAAGAAATTGGGGAGGGAGGGGTGCCATTTCAGTTTTCGCCTCAAGCAGCAGAAAGGCTAGGTGCACCCCTGGGAAAACCCCAGTGGCAGAGATTTCAGATGTATTTTTAGCGTGGATAAATGAAAAGTGACCTTTGAGAAGAAGTTGTTTTAAAAGTTAGTGCCCATTTAAGGGTATAAACATCTGTAAATGCACGGACATGCATGAAGACATGTGAAAAAGTTTGTATCTACCATCTTCACATGTAAAGGTAAAATGAATGTAAGTGGGAAGATTATCCCGGGGTGGCAGTGAATATTGGAGAAATAAATTATAGTATACTGTAATTATTGCTATGCTAATTCTTACCACTCATTTGCATGCAATCATTAATTACTACACAGGTTGCATGGAACATGCCTGGAGAATAGTGCCGGTTCTTCAACGAAAACGTGCCATCGTTTGAGTTTTTTTCTTAAGGCTTCATTGTATTAGGCTATGTTATTTAAACTAGGGATTATTCAGATTTAACAGTTTTAGTTATAAAAAAAAATGAAAGACAGTTTGTATTTGATTCATGATCTTCTCATGAGTTACAATTGCTGTAAATGAATGCATCCCCAAGGATCTCAGTGATGTATCCATGGTTACTCTGCCTGGATATGAATCTAGATAGTTAAAGTAAAGTAATATCAGACATAAATAATTCATGGTATCTCTCTACAACTATGTGACCCAGATTCTAAATATCACGAGTGAATATTAGTTGGAGGCAAACATTAATTCGGTGAAAGCAAAAGCATAAGCACTGCTTTGACTAAATGCAATTGGAATCTTGCATAACGCTTTATTTCTCAAACAGGTTTTTATGTTTATCATATATTTTGCTTCTATTATGTTGTAGTAATTGTAGCATGGATTTAGTTTTAAGTTTACTATAATTATTGTCTGTATACATTGATTTCGAGAGAAGTTTTTCTTTTTCTGAAATGTAAAACTCATATGATTCATTTATTGGGCTTATACATATAGCAATGAATGGAGGCTACGTGTCTGGTATGCATTTTATGTACCATAGCATGGTTATTCTATCCTAGGAATTATGCTTCTAGGAGAGATTACATCCATTATATGGCATGGGATGGAGCATGTCACCTTTTTTAGATTCTCAGAAAACCCCCAAAAATATAGAATTAGTGCATGAGCACTAATTTGGCATAATTTATCAAGAACTGAACAGATACATTGCAGTATTCACGTAATGTTTTCAGGGAAAATGTGATTGCATTGAGACTAAGAGATGAGCAAACTTCCCAAAATTAATTTCGAGTTGAGTTGGTTGTCAAATAAATTGAGTCCTAGTCTAAAGTGCCCCAATTGCCCTGAAAAGTCATGTGTGACACTCTGAGGTCTCCTAGGACTGTATCCAACCCCTTTCAATCTTTTTAACCCATAGACAGTATTAATAATGTCATGTATAGCTGTGGGTAATTGGATGGCTGCCGGTGGTAATAATATTAGCACACTGGACTGTTTTATTAATTTTTTTCATTAAAAAACGGTCCAAAAATGATCTCTTTTTAATGGCAGATACCTTATTCTATGTCTTCTGACCTGTAAAATTGGGGCCACCATTTTGAGTGATTCACATGAGACAAATCCGAAAAGTTTTGGATTTGCTGAAATTAGAATTTTTGGGGAAATTTGTAACAAATTTGATTCACTCATCATCTCTACATTAAAAATGGTTGAACATTAATTTTTTCAGTTGCTGATTCTTCACAAGAGTTTCACCTAGACTACACTTTACCAGTAGCTAAGATTCAGTTTGGTGCCACAGCCCAAGTTGGATTTTACCATGTTGGACACCTTGCACCCGTGGGAGATAAGTCACTGCTAGTGGGGTCTGGCAGCAATTTATTCCTCTCACCTCATTAAAATAAACACGCAACTCAGTCGAGCAAAAATGTGCACGTACTGTATATAATGGAGTCCAAAGGTAGTCATCCAATGGCTAAAGTGCATGAGTAGATTTGGGATTTGCAACCTTCATGTGCTAAAAATCATTTAGCAGAAGTGAGGGTTTAGAACTTGATACCAATATATTCTGAAGATAAATTCATTATTCATGTCTTTTAGTGTTTGGCAATATATCCAGAAAGAATTTAATGAAAATAAAGTTGAATGTTTTATGCTATAATAATAATAATAATAAAAGCAATACAAATGATAAAACAACAATAAAAATGTTGATGTAGTAAAAGAATAACCCAAGGTGAATGGACTCTTGAACATCAGCGCAACACACAGAAAAAAAATCAATTCCTCTAAGTATTATGTTTGGAATTGTATCCTCTGGCCAGGCTGGATGGTAGAAGTGGCCTGTATATAGCAGCTACAACATCTGAGAGTCAATACACAAGTGAGATGAATGCCCATGATAGTCCAACTATTGCAAAATTCCATTACTGAGAACATGATAGCTCCATTTCCTCATCAGCCTCTGGCTACATTGAGGTCTTATCTGACTATGATCCCATAAACACTTGGTAAATAGATCATTATGGTTCCTTTTCCCCTCACAATATTTGATTGTAGGTAAAGTATAGGTTATCATGTGTGGTTTGTGCTGTATGCTTTGTCACAATGGAGAGGAGAATTCCACTGGGGTATAAGATTTTAGATTATGTGCCTTTCTTTTTCTGATATATTCCTTCAAAGAACACGTACTGTACATGCACCAAAGAAGATATCCACAAAGGAAAACTCCACTTATCTCAACATTTTTACAATATTTTATAGTTTAATGCTTTATAACATTTCTGCTTGCTTGTACTGCTCAAAAAGCATATAAAATATAATTACAGTTTACTGTAGATGCAGTATACAGGTTTAGTTTAGTTATTTTAGTTATTAGCGTTGTGTAGCAACAATGCTTACAATGCCGGACAAATCCCGAAAATCTATAAAATTCAGTATAGCAATTTGCTGCTTTATGTTACATGAAGAGAATCCCTTTTCTTATTTGGCGATATGGACAGACATCATAATATCTGTCTGTGGTCTGGAATGGATACCCCTTTATAGGTGGCTGTCAATTCTACGCATACTTTGATTGAAGGCTGTCAGTGACTGATAGGGCCACCCACCGGATTTCTGAACATAGAAAGAGCAAAGCTTTAAATGGGTTGTCCACCTTTTATTAAGTAACGACCTATCCTCCAGATAGGTCATCCCTAGCTGATCGGCTATAGCTCTGGCGCCAGAAGCAGACAGCTTAATCTACCATTAAACTACTGGCAGCACTGCTGTGACGAGCTATTGCCGCACAGCTGATTGTTGGGGGTGTGGGCTGTTAGACACCCGATGATCAGCTAGTTATTGCCTATCCTGTGGCTCAGCACCTGCTGCTCTATCACATGCTGCCTGTAGATTGGACTATATTTTCAATGTGACAAGTTACCTTTAAATAATTGAAGTTCACATTACTCCTAGAAATTCCTATCAGTGCTTGAATCCATTGGATTTATATATAATTCTCTTGAATATTAGACAACTGCATATCAAAGTAAGCTGAATTCCCTCGTGCTTCGTGGTGAGAAATTGATTTTCCCTGAAATGGCAGTAAAAATGAAAAAAAAAAATAATCATACTTCCCTCATCCATTTGAGCACAAAGAGGCAGCCATGGCCATATTGCTTGAAGATTACGCGCATGACGTATGATGTCACCACGCCAGCTGACGTGATGACATCATCACGTGCTGTCAGAGATTCTGTGCTGGATCCTCAAGCAAGATGGATGCTGCGGCCTTTTTGTAAGTATGATTTTTTTTTTATGTTTACTGCTATTTCAGGGAAAACGGATTTGTTACCACAAAGCATGAGGAAATTCAGTTTCGCTGTGAATTGAATTTTTCATGAAATTTGGATCGAAGTCCATTTCACCATTCCCTGTCATTGCACCCTGTACTTACAAAAAAATGTGCTTTGTGACAAAGTAATTCGTGACAAAGTGATCTGTTTTGTAAAATGCGGAGAAACAGCAGATTCGAATTTTGAAGAACTTCTCTTATCTCTGCTGCTTATATGTTGGACTGACAAAAGCCAAATCTAGAATCTTCTCTGTTACCCTCAATTTTGAATAAAATAATGAATCATCCATACTCATCCATTTTCCCTTGAAAACCATTGTTACACATTTTGTTGTATATCCACCCACAGTAAATTTGTGGGCAATATAAAAGCTATTGAAAACTATTCTCTCAGGGGACAAAGAATGAAAATGTGATTATAGTGTATCCTCAACCAAGCACAGCCTCCACAATATAACTTAATAAGAATATACATCGCCAACGAAACCTTGGAATGATAACTTTAATATACAGAATACATAGTAACAGATGGGAGAACAGCCGGATTGGTAATAAATAAGAAATTGCTTGGCAGATCACTACTTAGTTATAAGCATTGGTATTAGTGTTGGTTACTGGCATTACAGTGATTGGCTGGACGGAACACGTCATCGAGTGCTATATAGCACCCGATGACATGTGTTCGGCTCAGTATTAGTCAGGGAGAACTGTAGAGCAGAAGGGAGAGATAGTGTAGGGATTGGAATAGCAATATTTTAGTTTTTATACTTGTTATAGACCCAAAAGTAATTTGAAGGACTATTGTGTGCAGCAGCAATATATATATTTTTGTGCAACCTGCACTAAATTGCTAAAACTTGTTAGAGACCACAAAATTATTTTTAAGGACTATAGTATAAAATTTCTGTGTGATACCAGGAACGATTGAGCAGCAGTCCCAAAAGGTTGGAGTAAGTCCCTTCTCCAATATAATTCAAGAAAGTACATACATATTGGTCCGCGGTAGACTTCAATGGCGAGTGTTTCACAAACAAGAAGTATTCCTGGAGATTTCATGGCTCCACCGATGCATCCCCAGTGTAAGGTCTCGATACCCACCAGCAATGTAAAATAGCCTGACCCAGGTTTTGCCATTGCTTCGTCTGGGGCGTCACAATCTGATCCGCCCGAACTTTGATCTTATGCGCTCAGGATCATTAAGAGTTATACAACCACCAGGTGGTTGGTAACTCTTAATGATCCTGAGCCCGGGTCGGGCTATTTTACATGCTCCATGCAAGTCATTTTATTGTGAGTAGAATAAATCATACTTTTAACAAAAGATTCGGGTATTGCACTATGATTTGTTCCTCTTGAAGGAAATCGCTTTGCTGGTGGGTATCGAGACCTTACACTGGGGATGCATCGGTGGAGCCGTGAAATCTCCAGGAATACTTCTTGTTTGTTAAACACTCGCCATTGAAGTCTAGCGCGGACCCATATGTATGTACTTTCAAGGACTATAGTTGTATCTGGCACCAACATATATTTTTATTGCAACCTGCGCTAAATAGCTTGCAATTGTTTGGCCGCTGCAGACAGGGACATTATCTGCGCTACATCTCCTGTCTAACGTGTGCGCAGCCTAAAAATATCTGCGACATCCAGTGTACTTTTTCTGTAGACGGTGTCCGCTGCGGACAATTACATTACCTGTGCTACATCTCCTGTATAACGTTTGTGTATCTGAAATATCAGTGACATTCAGTCTAATTTTTTTGCTGCTGGTGGCAGCGACATTACCTGTGCTACATCTCCAGTATAACGTTAGCGCATCCGAAATATCAGTGACATTCAGTGTAATTCTTTTCGCTGCTGGTGACAGCGATATTATCTGCGCTACATCTCCTGTGAAACGTGTGCACAGACTAAAAATATCAGTGACATCCAGTGTACTTTTTCTGTAGACGGTGTCCGCTGCGGACAGCTACATCACCTGCACTACATCCCCTGTATAACGTTTGCGTATACTGTGGCCAGGGCGAAGTGAAACCATGCCGGCTGCCAGAGCACAAGAAACACACTCATCTATGATACCCTAGCTTCATGTCCCAGTTTGCAGGGCGGTGCAGGACACCACTCTCGAAGTCAGACCAGTGCGACCAGGTGGTCGGTTGGATTGCAGCAGATAATGCTTCCAGTCGGTTAAGCACCACCCTGTCTTCCACAAAGTCCAGTCTTAGTAGCCAAGAGTCTGGTCAACAGAATCCTCACCCTGATACTCCTTCCACCCACCATGGAGAGTCTTGGCAAACAAGTGATCCCACACTCGTATATTTTCATCGCCATTCCATAATTTGGGCCTCTCGCCAAGCTCACTTGAAGAGGGACATGAGGAGATCTTGTGCCCTAATTCCCAAACTCTGGATCATCTACAGTCAGAAAAAGATGACGGTGGGGAATGGAAATTAGGGTTTCAAGAGGTGGATTATGATGATGAGACACAGTTGCCAATAAGTCAATTGCAATTAGTGTCTCAAGAGGTTTATGATGAGGATGAGACACAGTTGTCAATAACTGAGGTTGTTGTTAGGTCAACAAGTCAGGAGGATGACCAGAGTGAGGAAGTGGAAGAGGATGTCCTGGATGAGGAAGTCACTGACCCAACCTGGGAAAGAGGCAAGACGAGCGAGGTCAGCAGTACAGAGGGGGGGGGGGGGATCCGCAGCATCGCAACAGGCTGGAAGAGGCAGTGGGGTAGGAAATGTGAGAAGTCGGGCCACACCAAACAGGCCCGCAACTGTTCCCCGGAGCACCCCCTTGCGGCAATCTCCCTTGCCAAGGGGTAGGTGTTCCGTAGTCTGGTGCTCTTTTGAGGAAAGTGCGGACGATAAAAGAATTGTCATTTGTGACCTGTGCTGTACCAAAATAAGCAGGGGCGTGAACACTAGCAACCTCACCATCACCAGCATGATCTGCCACATGGCATCAAAGCACCCTAATAGGTGGGCCGAACGCCTGGGTCCACAACCAGTGTCTGCAAGTGACACCACTGCCTTCTCTTACTCAGCCACCCACACACAGACCACAGCACTAAATGTGCACCTTTCCTAATTGCTGGCCCTGGAAATGTTGCCATTTCGGCTTGTGGACACTGAGGCTTTCTGCAGCCTGATGGCAGTGGCTGTCCCACAGTACTCTGTCCCCAGCTGCCAACATTTTTCAAGGTGTGCAGTCCCAGCCTTACACCAGCATGTGTCCTGTAACATCACCCATGCCCTGACTAACGCAATTATTGGGAAGGTCCACTTAACGACTGACAAATGGTCAAGTGCTTGTGGCCAGGGACGCTACATTCCCCTGACGGCACACTGGGTGAACGTGTGAAGGCTGGGAGCTAGTCGTACCCTGGGATGGCACAGGTGCTATTGATGCCAAGGATTGCAGGCCCATACTTCCATCAGGGTTTCCACCGCCACCTACGTTAGTGGCTGCAATTCCCCCCTTCTCCTCCTCCACTTCCACCTCTGAATTATCATCTTGCAGCACCAGTCAGCCATCAGTCAGTAGCTGGAAGCAGTGTAGCACTGCAGTGGGGAAGCGGCAACAGGCCGTGCTTAAACTGATCTGCTTAGGTGACAAACAGCAGACCGCTGCAGAGCTGTGGCAGGTGATAAGGGACCAGACTGAGCTGTGGCTCTCGCCACTGAACCTAGAACCAGGCATGGTTGTGTCTGATAATGGCCGTAAGTAGCTTGGTGGCGGCTTTGGAGCTCGGCAAGCTCACACACATACCATGCCTAGCCCACGTGTTCAACCTAGTGGTTCAGCGGTTTCTCAAAACCTACCCCAATTTGCCTGAGCTACTGGTAAAGGTGCGTCGCGTGTGTGCCCATTTCCGCAAGTCACCGACAGAGTCCACCAGTCTGTCAATGCTGCAGCAGCGTTTGCAATTGCCAGCTCACCAACTGTTGTGCGACGTGAACATGCGCTGAAACTCCATGTTGCACATGTTAGCCAGGCTTTGTGAGCAGCAGAGGGCAGTAGTGGAATACCAGCTGCAACATGGTCATCGTCTTTCTAGTCAGCTTCCGCTCTTTACAAGCAACGAGTGGGCATTGATGGCTGACCTCTTTGAGGTTTTATGCAACTTTTAGGAATCAACACAGATGTGAGTGTCGATAATGCTATTATCAGCGTAACCATCCCGCTTCTGTGTCTACTGAAACGCTCGCTGCTCACAATGAAGGAGGACGCTTTGCATGTGGGAGAGGTGGAAACTTATTCCTGTGGTGGAGAGGACAAGCAAAATGGTGCAATACCAGAAGGTCCTTGTGGAAAAATTGCTCCAAAAATTTCCAGCTGACAACGCTGGCTGTAGAGTACTTGGTTCCTTGGCCAACCGAGGAGGGAAGACGAGGGGAACACACAACAGTTTCAACAGAGGCAGGGCAACACTCTCCAAGGCCTGGGACAGTCTCATGACACTCTGCCAGCACCCTTAACCTGATGTGTGGCCTAGTGTCACAAGGAGGTAAACATTTTGGAAGATGGTGAAGGAGTATGTAGCAGACCTTTTCAGCGTCCTCAGTGATCCCTGTGTGCCTTACAACTATTGGGTGTCCAAGCTGGCGCTCTACTCCTTGGAGGTGCTGGCCTGCCCTGCCGCCAGCGTTTTGTCAGAGCGTGTATTTAGTGCTGCTGGGGGGCATAATAACTGATAAGCGCATCTGCCTGTCAACTGAAAATGCTGACCGGTTGACTCTTATAAAAATGAACAAGGCCTGAATTGCCCCTGACTTATCTACTACACCAGAAGAAAGCGGCTGAAAATAAAGGAACTCTAAATGTGAATTTTATGGTGTATTGAATACACTGTATTCCCATGCACCCCTTCCACCACGAAAAAGGGTATATGGTTCAATCTTCCTTTTCTCATCCTCCTCCTCCATCAAATCAACATGCTTATTAGGCTGCCCTGGCTCCTAATGTTTTAGAGGGTCAGCTCAGCAGCGGGCCCTCACCCATAATGTTTTAGATGGTCACCAGCAGGCCCTAACCCATAATGTTTTTGAGGGTCACCAGCAAGCCCTCAATCATAATGTTTTAGAGGGTCAGCTCAGTAGCAGGCCCTCGTCCATAAAATGTTTTAGATGGTTAGCTCAGAAGCATGGCCTCACCCACAAAATGTCTTAGATGGTTAGCTCGGCAGCAGGCCCTGGCCCACAATTTTTTTTAGATGGTCAGCTCGGCAGCAGGCCCTCGCCCACAACATTTTTTAGATGGTCAGCTCGGCAGCAGGCCCTCACCAACAAAATGTTTTAAATGGTCAGCTCAGCAGCAGGCACTTGTCCACTAAATTTATTAGATGGTCTGCTCAGCAGCAAGCCCTTGCTCCTAATGTTTTTGAGGTCACCAGCAGGCCATCAATCTTAATTTTTCAAGGGTGTGTATGATGTTCTCCTTTATGTGTAATAAAGGGTGTATTGGAGTGGCAGTTCCTTGTAATTTTTGGCAGCCCCTTCACTTAGTGCATAGACTTTATGATTGTAGGAGTCCCACTACCGGAACAATTGTACCACAATGTGAATGAGGCCCTCCTTTATGTGATATACAGGTTATATCGGAGTACCTCTTCCTTGCAATTTTTGGCAGCACTTGCACTTTATACACAAGTACATATACAGGAAAGATTGTTTCCTAACAGTTTTTCCTCTAAAATCAATTTTATCTTCGGTCTGGTGTGTATTATTGTCAGGCTGTAAAAGTGGCGTACTACTGGGACAACATTGTTCCCAGCAGCGACCTGGGAGTCCAAGATGCATCCAGACAGCCTCCCCATGCTGTTCCTGAACCTTTTTAGTGGTGTTTCCATCAATTTCTGACCTTTTCGTATGAACCAGACACCCTCCCCTCTTCAGAGCAGGGGGTGCCTGATTTATTGCTCGGGTTCTCCCTTTGACTTCCATTGTGCTCGGGAGCTCGGTAGAGCACCCGAGCATCCCGAGGTGTTCTACTTGAGCAACCGAGCACCCGAGCACTTTGGTGCTCGACCGACACTGATTGGTATACCTTAAGTGGGGTATACCAGGTGACTGCTATGGAACCTGAGGAAAGTGGGGGGGGAGATGACACTGAACTGCTTCTTCTTTCTCTTACCAATATAAAAACACTACATTTTCATGCAGCCACCACATTATTACAGTTTATAATTCATTCAATTGTATTGCTTTTTATATGCACAGAGTTCCCCCTAGTGGTGACTACATGCAGCCAGTTTTGTAACAGAGCGGAAGCAGGACACTTATCAATGCATTTATGCCAGTTGTTTTGCATGAATACAATGAGAAGAGAAATATGGTGTTCGTAATGAGCAACAAATTTCTCATTGAGGCACATGTACTGTCAAACTGGGTGGGACAGACGTACCCATAATAAGTTTTGCTATGGGGTCCTATGAGAACTGTATATGCCACTTGTCATAGTCCCAACCAATAAAAGTTGTTTGTAATGGACACATGATGTCCCTGGCAATTAACATGATAGACCATAAAAAAAATCCAGAGGGGCCTCTTAAAGAAAAATCTTATGATCAGCACATTGCCCAACATGTCTAGGTGCTGTATACTGTATATATGCAGACATACAGGTTATCAGTTATTTATATGTTGACATACATAAGTATTCAAAGGAATCTATAGCCTATTTAAAGGGATTTTCAATTCTAGCGGTAAACAATACTTCGGTTCCTAGTAAAGCAAGCATTATAATGATTAATGTGACACTCAGCTTTGCTATTCAGAAGACTCATTGCCCAGAAGCATATTATACGCCACAACCCTAAGTCCATAGCATTATCAGTTCTAGAAAATATATTGCATCGAGCAAATGGATAGACAAGCACAGTTTTACCAGAAATGCAATTTTCTTGTTAAATTGAAAAAAGTGAAAAATGCACCTCTCTGAATTCACCTTCCGGCTTTCTGTAAATCCTCTCATAAAAGCAATTTGCATGTAAGAAGAAAGTAGTGCCAGGAAAATCTGCTGTACTCAAAATTAATAAAATAATGGGGCAATACATATTAGCTGAAATGTTTGATTTATGAAATCATTGTGTTTTATCTGCCAAATATACTGTAGAATATGACATTGAATTCTACATAGAATATGTAGAATAAGCATTGTATTGAATTTCTATTCAACAACACAATTATCCAACACAACTGAGAAAAAGTATCTATCTACAGGGCATTTAGAATGTCTTCAGACCCTTTCACTTATTTCATATTTTGTTATGTTGCGGCCTTGTGCTAAAATGAAAAAAAAAATAAAAGTTAAAATTTTTCCCATCGTTCTGTACTCAGTACCCAATAATGACAAAGTGACTAATTGAAGGTTTGAAATCTTTGCTAATTTGTTAAAAAGGAAAATCTAAAATATTTAATTGACATAACTATACAGACCCTTTACTCAGTTGAAGCAGTGATTACCACCTTCAGTCTTTTTGGGTATGCTATGGTGGGACAGCCAGCTCTAGGAAAAGTCCTGGTTGTTACAAACTTCTTCCATTTAAAGGAAATCTGTCACCCCGGATTTGGAGCATCATATACAGTAATACATGCATAGTATTGTGAAGTGAGTAACACACATTGTGTGTATATATCCTAATGTTACCCAATGTTGCGGATACTTTTATGGTTTTATTGTTAGTGATTTAATTTTTATTTGCCTATTTCTTAACTTCTTAAGACACATACTTTTATGTACTCACCTTTTGGATTCACCCGGGTATTAGGTGTTCACCACCTTATATGGGGTTTTTAACACCTCACCTCGGGATTCTATGGTTCCTATTCTGACACCATACAGCTAGACTTCCGATTGTTCTAGCTCTTTATTTCTTGCCTTTCTACATTTTGTTTTGGCGCTCAACTATCTTCTTTATTTTCCCTTTTAAGTCTTGTCTACTACGGCCTGCTAGCCAGACTGTTGCCTTATGTGAGCAGCCTTATCACTTTATTCTTTGACTTTTCAGCTTTCGTTTTGACATCCTCTGGCGCCCCTCCCTGCCTAAAAATCTTCCACCCTATTTCTCCCCACCCTCCTATCCAGGGCCGTCTTTACCAAGGGGCAAAAGCGGCAGCTTCCCCGGGCCCAGTTGCTCCTGGGGGGCCCAAGGCAGCTGCCTCTTGAGCCCTGCTAGCTACTGCCCCGGGTGTCTGGCTGTCGGCTACACAGGCATCATGATCGTACTGTGTTAATGATCTTAATTCTAGGACCTTAATGAGTTTTGATCTAGGACCTTAATGACATCATTACCATGTGACCAGTAACCTAGCAATTACTGGTCACATGGCTATGAGGTCATCACAGGTCCTGTGGAGTGTTGCAGAAGTTAATTGTGGAGCTTTTTTGTGTAAAGATTACATCAGAAAAAGGTGACAGGGGGCTGTTATGTTAATATACTGTAAACAACTGTATAGTGGGGTGCTGTATACTGTGTGGTGGGCTGTATACTGTGTGGTGGGCTGTATATTGTGTGGTGGGCTATATATTGTGTAATGGGCTGTATACTGGGGGGGGGGGTGGCCTGTATACTGTGTGGGGGCCTGTATACTGTGTGGTGGGCTGTATACTGTGTGGTGGGCTGTATACTGTGGGGGGCCTGTATAGTGTGGGGGGGCCTGTATAGTGGGGGGGAGTGCTATACTGCTGTACTGTATAGTGTGGGGGGCTGTATACTGTGGGTGCGGTATAGTCTGGAGTGCTATACTGCTGTACTGTATAGTGTGGGGGGCTGTATCGTGTATAGTTTGGGGTGCTGTATACAGTGAGGTGTTGTATACCGTGAGGTGCTGTATACTGTGGGCTGCTATACTGCTCTACTATATACTGTGGGGTACTGTATAGTGTGGGTTGCTAAACTGCATACTGTGTGGTGCTGTATACTATAGGGTGCTATACTGCATACTGTGGGGTGCTGGGGTGCACTGTAACACTAGGGTGAGCCAAGCCCTGGTCTCCTTCCTGCAGAGCGGTGACCACTTCCAGCCTGAGCCCAGCTGCCCAGAGCACTGATCCTGAGCCGCTGGAGTCTTCAGAACTGGAAGTATTTACAGTCATTCACTGGACTCTACCAGATGTGTGGATTTTTGGTGTGTGTGTTGTGGTGGAGGGTGTGATTGCATGCTAAGGTGTGGGAAGGCGGGATCCAAGGGGCCCAAGTAAATTTTTGCCCAGGGTCCAATCAATATTAAAGACGGCCCTGCTCCTATCTCTCCAATCTCCCTAATTTCCTATCCCGTTAACCCCCCTTTTGTGACGCTAATCTTTTTCTTTATTTCTTAAATCCTAAGTAGACAGTTCTTTACATAGTAAGAAACATATCCTTGCTCTAAACGTTGTGTTTCTTAAATATGTTTTCCAATACCAGCTTATCTCGGAAATGGCATTACCTTCTCCACTACATTCATTTTTACAAAGAGAATAGGCATAAAATCTTATCTCAATAAATTTTACAAAAAAACTAAAGCCTCTGCTGTTCCCATGTTATTGGTCACCGAGGCAGGAAGAAATAATCAGGTGACATACCATCACTATGAATGACATGTCATTATAAAGCATTGTCAACATGGAATGCCAGGGGTAACAAAAGTCTACTGGCACAGGAAAGGTGGGTATGTTGCCTTTTTATACCCATAGCATGCTATTTGATAGAGGTGTCTTGTATTCTGCTTCCAGCTGCTCCTGTGTCATTCCCGCACATGCACCAGCTCCTGGCCGCTTTATCTACCAAATCCTTATGACTCCAACCTAAGCCAATGTGCCCCAGACTTTACAAGGGTCCACAGTGCTCTGTGTCTGAGTAGTAAGGTTCTTTTGTTTCCTGTCTGCATTGGTTTTCGTTAGTGTCTGCTGCATACAATTATAATTCGGCTTGTTAACCTGATTATGTTTTCTCTTCTGGGCCAGCCGTGACCTCTGCCTTCTTTCCGCTCTTCACTGAACTCTGCCACAGTCAGCCCTTGTAATGTCCAATAGTGTTGATCGCAAATATTCTAATCACTAATTTTAATTGCGAATATCGGCACTTTGAGAATTCACAATGATTTAGAATTAATCGTGAATTAATCTTCGTAATCGTGAATATTCTAGATATTTTTTCATCAGTACCCTCACTGCTTCTTGATTGTGGGCCAATGAGAAGGCTGCAATGTCTTTGTCAGAGCTTAGCAACATCCCTAGCAACCAATAGGAAAGTTGCCTACCCCTTACTATATAAGAACCTCCCCAGCAGCCATTTTCAGCAGTTTTTTGCAGTTCTGAGAGAGACAGCAGTGTCCTTGCTGTGCTCTGTGCTTTGCTGAGTCATTTACATTGCTGGGTCAATTAAATGGGATAGTTAGTTAGTTAGTTAGCTCATATATATAATACAGATAGTTAGTGGGAGATGTCAGTGTAGGTTAGATAGTGATATAGTGTAGGTTCCAGTGCAGGGTGTTAGGTAGTGTGATAGGAATTACTGTACTGTGCATTTTCTCCAGTCTCAGGAATCTTCTAGCAGCTTGAAAAATTTAGCAAAAGTGACCCACGCCTGTTTAATAAAGGAATGGCAAATCACAGAGTCATAAGAATCAATGTTCTAGAATGGTTATTACATGGGAAATGCATGAAGCTATTAAAACAGGCATGTAACAGGACTGTTGAAAGGTCCTCTTTAAGTCAACGCCTTTAATTGCTTTTCAATGGCTTTTTTTTTTTTGCAAGATATCACAATGAATTAAGAAATTTGAGTTTAAGTGTTAATTCTACTACATCTGTATTATCACACCAATTAAACAGACATGTTAGAAGTGGTGAAAGGTCCTCTTTAACACGACTAGTTTAGTTAACATATGTTGTTAAGCATGTGTGTTAACTCTATTTTTATAAGACTTCATATCAATACTTCCCATCGATTGCTCGGCAATAAATGTGGATTACGAGACGGAAGGCATACTCAGAAATCAATAAAGTACAGAATCTACATAACGTTGGCAGTTTAACTGTGAAAACGATGCTCCATGTAAAAAGGATGACATAAACAGCAGATCTTGGAGAAAACTTAGAAAGCACTTTATTTATTTGCATTTTGTTGCAATCATAATAAGGACAATCACTGGTAGTCTCTGCAAATCATGTGGCTTTTCTGCTAATCATAATAATGGTTTTCCTATGTAGTATCTACTTGGTTTTAATAAATAATAGAGCTTGAACACATCAAAGCTTTGCACTTCACATTTAATTTGGTGTCGTTGAGCTCCGGTGCAAGTCACTTGAATAGATTAATCATAAGTGACAATAGTTTAACAATACGATGCCCACAGCGCATCTGCTGTGGAAGTAACTAATGAAAATTGTACGTTACTTCTCTAAAATTAGAGCTCCTGTTGTCTACTTCACGTGTGCATAGCCACTACCATTTATTATGTGATCCAAGAAAGAATTAAAATGTACAACTGTGAAAATTTATAATTTGCATTCAATCTATAATCTATAAAAATTGCTACAGCACAATACACAGTAATATTAGTCAATCTCGAGTGTTAATTTCAATTCCCTGTAGCAAACAGTGTAAGAGAGAATGTTTGCACTTTTTTCCTGCCTTTTTTCTGATATTTTCAAGCAGGAGAAGCACAAATTGTGTCTTTATTGGACTTTCTTTAAATTTGTTACGAGCAACAGTTACTAACTTTGGTTGTGAAGTTGCTATGCATCTGCCTTGCATCTTTAACTGGATTTGGTTATTGTCTAGGCTTGCCTCGCTGGTAAGGGTTAAGTGCTGATTGTTGAGTCTATTTATATGTTAGACTCATTTCATTCTGGCTATCAGGTATATTGTTCGCCATGCACATTTCTTCCCAGATTTTGTTATTCTGATCTTGTTCTAGTTTAGTGTATTCTAGAATCTTTCTGTTGTGATGTTCTGGCTGGGTAAAATTCATATAGGGTCTGTTCAGTATTGTTTCATTTCTGTTTATTGCCATTCATCCACTATCTACCTGCATATTTTATCCATTATATATATATATCCACCATGTCCTCCTTGTGACCCTCAGCATTTGGTTCCTTGTTTTGTGCCAATGTTGATACGAGCTCCACATACAATGCATTTAGAGTCTACATACCTGTGTGCTATGTGCTAAAATAAAAAAAATCTAGTTTTCCCAATCTGCACTCAGTACCCCATAATGAGAAAGCGAACAGAGTTTTAGAAGTGTTTGAAAATTTATTAAAAAGATAAAACTAAAATTTTGCATAGACATAAGTATCTAGACCCTATGCTGTGACACTTGAAATTTAGCTCTGGGGGACTCCCATTCATTTTGATCATCTTTGAGATGGTCCTACACCTTGATTGCTGTCCACCTGTGGTAAATTAAGTTGAATGGACATGATTTGGAAAGACAAACCTATCTATAAGGTCTATATAAGGTTTCACAGCTGACAATGCGTATCAGAGCACAAACTAAACCATGAGGAGTAAAAAACTTTTTGGCCTCAATTCTAAGCATCATGTCTGGAGGAACATCAAGTCTGGAGGCACTGTTCATCATCTATCCAATACCATCCCTATAATGAAACATGGTGGTGGTGTTTTTAATTTGATAGGACAGGGAGACTGGTCAGGGTTGAGAGGAGCAAATGGAACAAAATTCACAGACAAGACAACATATTAGTAGTTTGTGGACAACTCTGCGGATGTCCCTGAGTGGCCCGGCCAGAGCCCTGACTTGCACCCAATCAAAAATCTCTGGAGAAACCTGAAAATGGCTGTCCATTGATGGCCCCCATTCAACCTGACAGAGCTCGAGAGGATCTGCAGAGAAGAATAGCAGAAAATACCCAAATCCAAGTGGGGAAACCTTCTGTTGTTATGTCCAAGAAGACTGGAAGTTGTAATCGCTGTCAAAGGTTCTTCAACTAAGTCCTGAGTAAAGGGTTTGATTACCTACCTCTATACAACATTTTAGTTTTTCCTTTTTAATAAATTAAAAAAGATTTCTAACATTCTGTTTTCGCTTTGTCATTAGAGGGGCTGAGTGCAGAATGATGGGGGAAAACTATTTTTTTCTGCTTCCTGGCAATCGCTTGCTTGTTAGTTGAGTAAACTTCTGCTATTACATGCTGTGATCACCTCCTCAGTAGGGGGAGGAGCAATCGCTAATGCCATTTTTCGTCCCCATACTGACTCATTGTTTGCCAGCTGCAGATAGCGATTAAACAGCACGATCTCTGCCGGCAAACAATGATTTTTAAGCATGCTTAAAAATCACGATTGCCTGAACGAGCAATTTGGGTAATTGCTGGCATTTTTAGTACTGTATTACAAAGCCAGATCGTCGCTAATGAGTGTTACTACAAACACTTATTAGCAATGTGTCATGGTCTTACCTTCTTGCTGTTCTCCTTCGTTTGACATGTGCTGGCGGCCATCTTGGTTTCTGGGTTTCTTGTAGCCTCCCACCCTGCGGCTTCTCCTTCCCACTGGGAGGAGCTGGATGCCTAGCTCATATATATAGGAGGTCTGTGGCTTCAGTTCCTTGCTTGGTCCTCCTGTGTTCACATGCTCTAAGACTGCTGCTGCTTCTGGTTCCTGATCCTGGCTTCGTCTGACTACCCTGCTGGTTCCTGATCCAGGCTTCGTCTGACTACCCTGCTGGTTCCTGATCCAGGCTTCGTCTGACTACCCTTCTGGTTCCTGACCTCTGGCTTCACAAGACCCTGCTTCGGTTTAGCCATCCGTTTGGACTTTTGCCTTACAGCTTGTTTTTCAATAAAGCCTTCTTATTTCCACTTATCTCTTGTTGTACGTCTGGTTCATGGTTCCATGACATTAGGACCAAGCCATGAATTCTGACGGTACAGGGCCATCCTCGCTACCTACGCTGGTTGCCAGACTTAATCAGCAGGATCACCTGTTGGGTCGGTTCGCTGTGGCGTTGCAAACTCTGCTTGAACGCACGGCTCATTTAGCTTCCGTTGCCGATGGGTCGGTTGTCGCTCCTGGGCCCGCTCCTACTGCCGGTCCGGTTGTTGCGCCAGAGTCTACCCCGACACCTGTTGCTGCGCCTGCGGTGTTTCGGGGTATGACCGGTTCTGCCCCCCTTCCACAGCGCTTTGGGGGAGAGCCAACTCAGTGCCGAGGTTTCCTTAACCAGGTGGGCATTTATTTCGAGTTGCTGCCACATGCCTTTCCTACTGAGAGATCAAAGGTGGGCTTCTTGATCTCGCTGCTCTCGGACAAGGCCTTGGCCTGGGCCAGCCCTTTATGGGAGAACAACAATCCGGTGGTTGCCGAGTTTTCCGGTTTTGTTGCTTCTCTTCGGAAGGTATTCGATGTGCCGGCTCGTGCTGCCTCTGCTGCGAAGCTCCTTATGTCCATCAGACAGGGTTCACGATCCGTAGCTGAATACGCCATTGAGTTTCGTACCCTGGCAGCAGAGGTGGGCTGGAATAATGAGGCTCTGGTCGCTGCTTTCTCTCATGGTCTCTCGGATGCCTTGAAGGATGAGGTTGCAGCTAAGGACCTACCAGTGGAGCTCGAGTCTCTTATTTCTTTCCTGATTTTGATTGACACCAGACTCAGGGAGAGACCTTCCTTTAAGGAGAGCCTGCGGAGGTCTTCTAACAGATTGGCGCCTACGTTTGCTGTCCCACCCGTGCCTCCCTCTCCTCCCACGCCTCCTGGGGATGACTTGTCTGGGGGTGAACCCATGCAGCTGGGGTTTGCTCGCCTGTCCGAGGGGGAGAGGGTACTCCGGAGACGCGAGGGCCGATGCATGTACTGTGGTCTCGGTGGGCATTTTCGGTTGGCATGCCCGAACCGTCCGGGAAACGCTCGCACCTGAGATCCTGTCGGGGGCAGATCTTGGGTGGAGTCTCCTCGTCCCCGGTTTCCCGTGTTGACAAACCACTGATTACTGTTGTCCTCTCCTGGGTCGGGGGCTCGGTGACGACCCAGGCGTTGGTGGACTCTGGTGCTGGTGGTTTGTTCATTGATAGTGTGTTCGCTGCCGCCAATTCCATTCCTCTGCAGCCTCGAGGTTCCCCACTGGCTCTTGAGGCGATAGACGGCAGACCCCTTCTGCCGCCACACGTGACTCAGGAGACCCTTCCAGTGGGGATGGCCATTGGTGCCGTTCACAGAGAGTCGGTCTGTCTCCAGGTTATTTCGTCTCCACACTACTCGGTGGTCTTGGGGTACCCCTGGCTCCAGAAGCATAATCCGACTTTCGATTGGAGATCGGCCGAGATCCTCTCGTGGTCACCGCAGTGTGGGGCTAGTTGCATCCATGGGCCTGTCAAGTTGCTGTGTACTTCCTCGGACTCTCTGTTGCCTCCTGAATACGAGGAGTACCGGGATGTATTCGATAAGGTGCGTGCGGTTGCCCTACCTCCGCACCGCCCATACGTTTGTGCCATAGAGTTACAATCTGGTGCCGTTCCTCCTCGTGGCAAAGTCTATCCACTGTCGGTAGCGGAGAATGAGGCCATGGAGGAGTACGTGAGGGAGGCGCTTTCACGCGGACACATTCGCAAATCCTCGTCCCCGGCAGGGGCTGGATTTTTCTTTGTGAAAAAGAAGGGCGGTGAGTTGAGGCCTTGCATCGATTACAGGGGTCTCAATCGCATCACGATCAAGAACGCTTACCCGATACCCTTGATTTCCGAGCTGTTCGATCGCCTCAAAGGGGCCACGGTCTTTACCAAACTCGACCTGAGGGCGGCATATAACCTGGTAAGGATCAAGGCGGGCGATGAGTGGAAGACCGCGTTTAACACCAGGACCGGTCATTATGAATCCTTGGTTATGCCCTTTGGGTTGTGCAATGCGCCCGCAGTCTTCCAGGAATTCATCAACGATGTTTTCCGTGACCTGTTGCAGCAGTGTGTGGTGGTCTATTTGGATGACATCTTGGTATATTCTGAATCCATGGAGGCCCACATTCTGGATGTCAGACGAGTGTTGCAACAGTTACGAGAGAACAAGCTGTTCGGTAAGCTTGAGAAATGCGAATTTCACCGATCCCAGGTAACCTTCTTAGGTTACATCATTTCCGCTGAGGGGTTCTCCATGGATCCTGAGAAGGTTTCGGCTGTCTTACAGTGGCCCCAGCCCAGTGGTCTTCGTGCCCTGCAGCGCTTTTTGGGCTTTGCCAATTATTATCGGAAGTTCATCAGGGACTTTTCCATGCTAGCCAAGCCTCTCACGGATCTGACCAGGAAGGGCAGTAATCCCCAGGTCTGGCCGCTCGAGGCCATCCGAGCTTTTGAGGCTCTAAAGTCCGCCTTTGTGTCGGCTCCGATTCTGTCGCATCCCAACCCTGGGTTGCCTTTTGTCCTCGAGGTGGACGCGTCTGAGACGGGAGTAGGCGCCCTTCTGTCTCAGCGTAGAACACCAGAGGGTCCTCTGCTTCCTTGTGGGTTTTACTCCCGGAAACTGTCTTCCGCGGAGTGCAACTATCAGATTGGTGACAGGGAGCTATTGGCCATCGTGCAGGCCCTTAAAGAATGGAGGCACCTGCTCGAGGGCTCGGTGGTTCCGGTTCTCATCCTGACGGACCACAAGAATCTGACCTACCTCTCTGAGGCCAAGAGATTGACACCACGTCAGGCCGGATGGGCTCTGTTCTTGTCACGTTTTAATTACGTGGTCTCCTACCTACCCGGTTCCAAGAACATCAGAGCGGATGCCTTATCACGGCAGTACTCCGAGCTGTCCGGGGAGGAGTCGATTCCGACTTCGGTCATACCTCCGAATCAGATCCTGGCCGCCATTCGCACCAGCCTGACCTCTCCCCTGGGTGAGCAGATTTTGGCGGCTCAATCTGGTGCTCCCTCTGGGAGACCCAACGGCAGATGTTTTGTGCCTGAGGAGTTGCGCACTCGGTTGTTGCGAACCTATCATAACTCCAAGGCCGCGGGGCATCCTGGAAAGAATCAGCTGTCCTGGGCTGTTTCACGTCTGTTCTGGTGGCCTTCTCTACGTTCCGACATCGCCGCATACGTAGCGGCATGCTCCGTTTGTGCCCAGAGTAAGTCCCCTCGGCACCTTCCATTGGGCCTTTTGCAACCCATAGCCACCGGGGAGCGTCCATGGTCACACCTGGGGATGGATTTCATTGTGGACCTCCCTGCATCCCGAGGCCATACGGTCATTCTCATGATTGTGGATCGTTTTTCCAAAATGTGCCACTGTGTTCCTCTCAAGAAGTTACCCTCTGCACAAGAGTTGGCCTCGATTTTTGCCAGGGAGGTCTTCCGGTTGCACGGTTTGCCCAAGGAGATTGTGTCGGATCGGGGGAGTCAGTTTGTGTCCAGGTTCTGGCGCGCCTTTTGCTCCCAGTTGGGGATTCATCTCTCTTTCTCCTCGGCCTACCACCCTCAGTCCAATGGGGCCGCAGAACGATCCAATCAGGCCTTGGAGCAATTGCTTCGTTGCTATGTCTCCAATCACCAAGACAATTGGGTTGACCTCCTGCCTTGGGCTGAGTTTGCCAGGAACACGGCGGTGAACTCTTCCTCTGGGACGTCTCCCTTCATGGCCAATTATGGGTTCCAACCTGCCGTGTTACCGGAGGTATTCTCTCCCCAGGATATTCAGGCTGTGGAGGATCACCTTTCCGTCCTACGTGCTTCTTGGGTACAGATCCAGAGGTCCCTTGAGGTCTCTGCGCAGCGCCAGAGACTCCAGGCTGATCGCAGACGAGCGCCCGCTCCTTCCTACCAGGTCGGAGACCGCGTATGGTTGTCCACCCGCAACCTCAACCTTCGAGTGCCCACTCCCAAGCTGGCGCCTCACTTTGTTGGTCCCTTCCGAGTGCTTCGCAGGGTAAACCCGGTAGCCTATGCCCTTGCGCTTCCTCCTGGCATGCGGATCTCCAACGTGTTTCATGTCTCCCTGTTGAAGCCACTGGTGTGTAATCGTTTCACTTCCTCGGTTCCTCGGCCTCGTCCGGTCCAAGTGGGCAATCGTGAGGAGTATGAGGTGAGCAATATCCTGGACTCACGCCTGGTCCGCGGTCGGGTGCAGTTTTTGGTCCATTGGCGTGGTTATGGTCCAGAGGAGCGTTCCTGGGTTCCCTCCGCAGATGTCCATGCTCCTGCCTTGCTCCGAGCCTTCCACGCACGCTTCCCTCAGAAACCGTTCTTTACTCCGCGGAGGAGGGGCCCTTGAGGGGGAGGTACTGTCATGGTCTTACCTTCTTGCTGTTCTCCTTCGTTTGACATGTGCTGGCGGCCATCTTGGTTTCTGGGTTTCTTGTAGCCTCCCACCCTGCGGCTTCTCCTTCCCACTGGGAGGAGCTGGATGCCTAGCTCATATATATAGGAGGTCTGTGGCTTCAGTTCCTTGCTTGGTCCTCCTGTGTTCACATGCTCTAAGACTGCTGCTGCTTCTGGTTCCTGATCCTGGCTTCGTCTGACTACCCTGCTGGTTCCTGATCCAGGCTTCGTCTGACTACCCTGCTGGTTCCTGATCCAGGCTTCGTCTGACTACCCTTCTGGTTCCTGACCTCTGGCTTCGCAAGACCCTGCTTCGGTTTAGCCATCCGTTTGGACTTTTGCCTTACAGCTTGTTTTTCAATAAAGCCTTCTTATTTCCACTTATCTCTTGTTGTACGTCTGGTTCATGGTTCCATGACACAATGATCTCACCGACCATCAGCAGATCAAATACAGCTCTGAGTCCAGAGTTATTATGATAATGCCTATATTCATCTTAAGTTATCTATGTATTTTATAACATTAAAATAGCCCTACTTTGTCATCCACCAACCTCAATCAAGGTCTTGTGATAACTGTTAAGGTGCCTATAAACCTTCAATAGATTGTTTCGCCAACAAATGTTCCTTCAAACGCTCTCATACATGTGCCTGCTTAGTACACCGGAAAATGAATGTATTATCAATGGGAACAAGAGAATTGGCAGTAGTTTACCTCCGCGAGGAACAAAGAATTGCCAATCTATTCACTCCTACGACATCACCAGTTAGAAGAGAGTCAGGCCGACTACCAACACATAAGATAGTTGGCCAGTGTGATTACTTTTACCCGTATGGGCCTTTAGGTTCAACTAGCAGTGTGAGAAAATAAGCTCTGTATATACAGATATTATTTATTAGATATTCGATAGGTCATCAATATCACACCTAATCAGTGTGGGTCTGAGACAACGCACCTCATTGCAGCCTCCAGTGCTGGCACTACTACTTTGAATGGGGTTGTTCTTCAGTGTAGAGGCCTACTCTGGTTACTGAAACTCAGCTCCTGTCCACTTTAACAGGAGCTGTGCTGCAGTAACTTGACACGGAGTTGCGTTCCCTCTTACATACAAATTACTAGTTCTGACAGCAGAGGCTAAAGGGAATATCTGATCAGATATGAACTGATCAGATATTGATGATGTAAACTGGGTATAGGTCATCAATATCAGGATCCTAGAAAACCTCTTTAAAGGTTGGTCCTAAAATGCCAGTTAATTAACAAGACGCAAGACACTATGGGGTCATTTACTATCCAGAAATACACTTATATTAGACGTATTACTGATGCAGATTGCAGCACAAAGGTTATTTGTGCCATAATTTGTGACATTTCCCCCGCTAACCCCATGTCTAAAAAAGTTGGAGTGGCGGGGAAGGGGACAGGCCAGCAGGCCCATCTCATTCATTATTTTCTATGCCTGTTTTAGGCATAGAATATCGTCTAAATGTAAGCCAGCAAGGAAGCTGTCTTACATTTAGACTGGTGCTGGATACATGAAAGTTATGTAGAGGCGGGCGCCTTCAGAGAATCCAACGCTAGCTATAGGGGCTATTAAGACCGGAGTCTAAAATGCCGGTCTTAATAAATGACTCCCTATGCACCTATGCCTATTATGGTTCTGGACATAAAAATAAGACACCCATAGCAGTCTATAGGGTATAGAAAAAGATATGTAGATATGTTTCATTGGATCACAGACAGTAAAAATAGACATAGAATAAAATATGGCACTCAAAACAAGTCCCAATAGTCTTTTGTGATTGAGAACCTTTTGAAAAAAACTATTGATGGGACAAATGTCTTCAAATGTATTATTTTTGTTTATGTGTTTTTTTTTTTTTAACTCTAACCCAAACCTTCTCAGCGTCTTTGCAGTACTCCTCCCAAGTACACAAAAGAGGACACGCTGCATTGAAAGGAGAAGGAAACTTGGTTTGTGATACAGCTGACATCAGACTGGTGTTTTAGGCTCATTGGGAGGAGGACTGAAACCACGCTGAGGAGTTGTGGTGAGAGTTTTTCTTTTTTTTTTTTACTCTCATAATAAACTTAGATAATGCAATTGAAGACATTTTGCTCTGAGTCCCATCAATTTTATGTTTCATTGGATCCCTTATTTATGCAGTGCCATATAGAGGCACCACACATGAAGTGTCATGTTCTACTATTGGAATTTTATCATTTATCTATGATGAAAATGAATTGTTTAACTATTGCCTTTTCTGTGTGCTATTTTAGATAGTTCTTGTTGCTAGGTAAATGTCCCCAATCTCACTTACATGCTGCCATATGTATTAAGATTATAACAATTTATAAACGCAGTTAATAAAAGATCACTAGTTCACCCCTTAACATGGTTACTGCAGTCTCTTTGATAATGAATTAACGTGTCATCTACAAAAGCCTTTAAATGTTATAATGAACTATATTATACTCACATAATTTGAGGCAAGATCTGGGTGAAGGTAATCTATTCCTGAAAGCAAAAGACATTTATTAAACAAGTCTGAAAAAAATGCATGCATTCTACAGATAAATGAGGACAAATGTAAGAGACTAGGGAGGATTAACGAAAATGCTTTCCCCTTGACAGTTTCTGCACTCAATTTATGCATAACACAGACATTTATCAGGATAGAAATGACAAGAGGATGACATGAGTCATGCCCTCAAGACGGCAAGAAATTGGATTGTTTTAGTGGAAGTTGTAAATGGAAGGTAAATTGATAACTGAAGTAAAATCTTCGCGATTTCACTCCACTCTTGTTTTTCAAACAGATATAAATCTTAAAATATACTTTACAACAACAGACATTTGTGTTACACTTTTCTCACCCCAGGGACTCAAGAAAGTAGGATATTTATGGAGCATGGAGTCAGAGGCTGCCACTTAGGTGCTCAATCCTCAACATTCAGTAGGGTCAGATTTTTTTTTATCGGAATCCAATTAACCTCCCCTGTTCTTGGGTGGACACTTGAGAGTACCCAGAGGAAACCCATGCAAACATGAGGAGACCATGTACACTCCATGAAGATGTTGTCATTGGTCAGATTCAAACTCAGGACCCCAATACAGCAAAGCAAAGGGGCTAGCTACTGAGTACCCAGAAGAAACCCAAGCAAACATGAGGAGACTATGTACACTTCATGAAGATGTTGTCAATGGTTAGATTCAAACTCAGAATCCCAATGCAGCAAGGCAAAGAGGCTAACCACTATGCTTCCCCTACCTTACTAACATTGATGTTAGTCAAGCAATACATTAAAATAACCCTCTGATTCAAGAGAGAGAAAAAAAATCACCTGGGGAATGAACAGAACACTCACCTGGTGCCCACCTTCTCATGTTATCAGCTGCAGATCCACCAATTCCTAGACTCATCTTCTGCCAGTACTTGGATTGGCTACCACTTGGATTGGTGGATTGGCCAGCACTGCTCATGTGAGAAGTGATGTTCAATCCAAGGGCAGAATTAAGTGTTTCAAACTCTTGATGGATGTCTTAGCAAGTGTAATCATACACTTGAGATCACGTCTGATGTACACAAGCCTAGAGACATCCATCAAGAGTTAAGAGGCAGGATGGGGGCACAGCAATCTTGCCTTAGTGTGTCAAGATCACTGTTCCCTGGAATTCCAACTGTCCATTTAAATACTGCTCACAGGGGGAATAAAGTGGTTTTGCAGCAAAGTTGTCCACCATATGAACTATCCAAACACATGATTAAAGGCATGGGGACCACTGACCAGAGCTATGAGGTTCTCAAGGTGGTTCGGAGGAAACTATGGTGGTAAGAGGTTCCTTTTGATTCTATTTGTCCCTTTGATCTAAGTGTACCTTTTGGAGATGAGCGAATCAAAGCTGACAAAGTGAAATTCGTTTAGAATATCAGGAAAAATGAATAAGAATTTCCTCGCGCTTCGTGGTAGCGAATCATATTTTTCCTAAAATGGCGGCTACACGTGTGAGGACTGAGGACATGGGACAAGGAACTCTGGGAAGGCGGTATCATCCAGATTGACATGCCTGCATGCAGCCAATCAGCAGCCAGCCAGCCCTATGATGTTACAGCCCTATAAATACGTCGGCCATCTTACAGTCAGATGTTTTCCAGCATTCAGAGTGCAGGGACAGACGTGTGAAGGTGCTAGGGACAACTATTGGAAAAATGATTGTGGAAAAAAAAGACAGAAAAAACGATTTATAACTGCAGAGAAAGGATAGAAAGGAATCATTTCACATCATCTTAGTGCAGGGAGAGACGTCAGAAGGCGCTAGGGACATTGATAAGAAAGTAATTTACAAGTGCAGGGAACAATTATTTGAGGATCCAAATAGTCATTAGACAGCTCTGTCATTCCAGATTTTTGTTATTGGGCTTCACGTCTTATGTTGAAAAGCCTTTAGAGGCTTATGTCTTAGTATCTTATTCAGTATGACAAGAAAAATATATACACATTTAACTTCTGTAGTTATTTCTGTTGAAAGCATATAGGGGCGTATTTCAGTAACAAAGAAATATATATACGCACTGCACTGTTGCAGATATTTCTGGTGAAAGCATATAGGGGCGTATTACAGTAAAAAAAGAAAAATATATTCTCTGTGCATTTCTGTAGTTAATTCTGGTGAAAGCATATAGGGCGTATTTCAGTAAAATAGGAAAAATATATACGCATTGCACTGTTGCAGTTATTTCTGGTGAAAGTGTATTGGGGCGTATTTCAGTAAAATAAGAAAAATATATATGCACTGCACTGTTGCAGTTATTTCTGGTGAAAGCGGGCGTATTTCAGTAAAATAAGAAAAATATATATGCACTGCACTGTTGAGGTTATTTCTGGTGAAAGAGTATAGGGGCATATTACAGTAAAAAAAAAAATATATTTTCTTAGTGCATTTCTGCAGTTAATTCTGGTGAAAGCGTATAGGGCGTGTTTCAGTCCAACAAGAAAAATATATGCTCAGTTCAATTCTACAGTTATTTCTGTTGAAAACGTACAGGGGCGTATTACAGTAAAAAAAAGAAAAATATGTACGCATTTCACTGGTGCACTTATTTGTGGCAAAAGAGTTTACTGGCCTATTTCAGTACAAAAAGAAAAATATATTCTCAGTTCACGTTGGCGGTTATATGTGTTGAAAGCATGGCTGGGATTAAGCAGGGTGGCAGCAGTGGGAGGTTGGGAGACAAACATGCCCGGGGTAGAGCACCTGATTCGCAGCAGCCTACCTTACCGGGAAGTAGTGGTGCAGGGGTTCACGGAAGTAGCGGTAGTAGCAGTCAGTGTGTCCGTTATATGTGGTAAAATCTTTATTGAAGTATTTCGGTTGAAAAACAACATTTATTCAGCTGTCAGCACTGCGGTTATATGCGGTTAAACCTCCATGATGTCTCCATGATAAATCTGCAGTGTGGCTTCTACACACTTTCAAAATAATCCTTTAGTGGAGCGAATAGATGCCGGATGACCGGGACGCTCCATGACCCTCCCAGGAGCTGCTGTCAGGAGCAGCGGTTCATTTCTGAGACGTCCATACAGTGTGGGGGGAATCCGAAAACCCTTTCCATCTCCATGCTCAGTTTTATGTGGTAAAATCTTTATTGAAGTATTTTGGTGAAAAAATAAATTTTATTCAGCGTTCAGCGCTGCAGTTATATGTGACTTATTTCAGTGGGAAAAAAATTGTATTCAGCGTTAAGCGCTGCATTTATAAGCGGTAATATCTTTTGTGAATTATTTTGGTGGAAAAACAAATTTCCACCTCCCCATTAACTTCCTCCTCTCTTCATTCTCATCCTCAACACACACACTGACTTGACACCCCTCAGCTATATATATAAG
This sequence comes from Bufo gargarizans, assembly GCF_014858855.1. Lineage (NCBI taxonomy): Eukaryota > Metazoa > Chordata > Amphibia > Anura > Bufonidae > Bufo > Bufo gargarizans. The sequence continues at coordinate 470,312,056 of NC_058083.1, read as the reverse complement.
TGGTGCTAGCACCACCTCGGGGTGAAAAAAGGTAAATGACACTGCCAGCCTATTAAAGGGAATTACAACATGATACCAGAATACATTTTATATGACATTTAGCAACAGTTTAAAGTGCCCACATATAGCACATAGTGGGACACTGCATCAAGATGAATGAGGCGTGGATCAGCCAGGATTTTCACACACCAATGCCTGAGGCATCAGACTAGATTATCTATGGTGCCACACCAACAATTGACAAAAGAGATTGGTTTCTTCTGGCTGCCTGCCTCAGCTACTATTCTGATGCTGTTACCCGCCTGATGCCACACATCTGATGCCAAGTGCTCCTTCTTTCACCCACCATCTTCAGCAGGTATTGCCACCAACCTCCACAGCAGTGGTGTAACTACCGGGGGGCCCGGCATCCGGCAGTGTGCGTGTTAGTCAGTCTTGGATTGTATAATACAACGGCTGCCGCAGCCCCTTCACACACAGCGGCGCTGCACCAAGGCTTCACTTCACATACAGTGCGGGCCTGCCGCCCCTCTTACTGCCAGACAGCGCAACTTCCAAGCCGCTGCAAGCTGGCATCGCGCTAGTCTAAATAGACATAAGACACGCCTACAAAGTTCTGACCTGACAGAACAGTACCCGTATATTGCGGATCCACAAATGCTGTCCGCAATACGGCCACGGAGCACATACGTGCGTGTGCAAGAGGCCTAAGGCTTAAAATAGCTTCACAATGGTAAATCTCTGGCTTAGTAACTTTTGGAGCAGCTACGACATATCATGTAAACAGTGCCCACTCCCCTCATAGCATACCCCCCCCCAGCCCTGTGTATAAATGCTCAGGTATGGCACTGTTTTGGGGTCCCCCAGCCTTTTCCTGTCGGCTCAGAAGCTCTCCCCTCTTACTTGTCAGCCTTCCTCCTTCCCACCCACAGACTCCACTTTCCGCATGTTTCCGGCTCTGCCCGCTGAGGATCACGGGAGTTGTAGTATCCCGCAGTCACCAAGCTTCAGCTATGCCTACCTCGCATAGGCTTTCCCGCCCTCTATACTCAGGCCCCACCCATAACTTTGAGGCAGGAATCCTTGGAGTGACGCAGTTGGTATTTTGTGACAGAAGCGTAAGGAGGTGGGGGATGTTGTGCGGTGAAATTCGCTCGTTTTGTGGAAAATAGTTTACTATTGCTTATCAAATGGACGTGTAGGTAATTTATGAAGGAATGTTAGGGAGGCCATGTAAAAATCTCGGTATATTGCCTGGCCCTGTGCCCCCCCCCCCCCTTGACTTTGCGCCCTTGGCCCCTGTCTGTGCCTCTCTGGCCCTTGTCTCTGCCCCCTTGGCCCCTGTATGCGCCCCCGGCCCTTGTCTGCACCCCCCTGGCCTGTGCCCCCCTGGCCCCTGTCTGCGCCCCCCTGCTTGCTGTTCTGCCATCTACTACTGCGTATGTTGTTGCTCTTATATATGCAAAGGATGTGCGCTTATATGTGCCATAATAAGCACTAGTGAAAAGACATCAATGTCCAAGATGGGCCAATCCCTTTAATTAGGTGCAGAACAGATTTATCAACAGTAACTTTTTTTAAAAGTTGCAAAAGAATGTGCAATTCTGACTCCAATAGGTAGGTGATGTTAAAAACTGGAGTAGCATTTTGAGCTAATAATGTTATTTGTAAGGATGTGCCAGTTTTAACATGAAATCTTTGATAAATTTGGTGCAAATTACACCAATGCAGACCTCAGCAAAACTGACTTAAAAAATTACCTTCATGACATATTGCCTTGAATAAAAGTTATGATAGAATATAATAAAACATGTAAAAATAAAGTCAATAGGTATAGCAAATAAACATTAATTCTTTCATTTTTTAGAAAATGAATTCAGTTTGGTGCTTACCATCATCCATAATTGCTATAGTAACTCCTTTCCCTGTGTAACCCAGCTCCCAAGCTTCTGCTACATTTAAGTCAAGTCCTGGTGTCCCATCAGCTTGACCTGTGTTGATCTTTAAATAAAATGACAAAATGTCGCTTGAGAACATTGGTTATTGATATTCAAAAGATATAACATAATACACTGTATTTTTCTGCATCTTAAAGGGAATCTGTCAGCAGATTTGTACCTATGTAACTGGCTAACCTGTTGCATGTTTGCTTGGCAGCTGAAGGCTGAAGTGCGCGCTTTGCTGAGAAAAAAATACGTTTTAATTTATGCAAATGAGCCTCTACAAGTAACAGGGTCTTTGACATCACACCTAGAGGATCTGCTCTCTCTGCACTTTGATTGACAGGGCCAGATGTGATGATGTTTTCACTGCCTGGCCTTGTCAATCAAAGTGGAGAGGGTGCGTCAGGTGCAGAGAGAGCAGAGCCTCTAGGTGTAATGCATGTGGGACCAACACATATGCTTTTAGCTGCCACGTGCACATGCACCAGTTCAGCCACTTTCATAGTGTAGGTACACAACTGCTGACAGATGCCTCTTAAGACCTACTGCAGCTTAAAGCCACATTCACACATACTTTGTTGGGGTCTGTTTTGTCAAGAACTTTTCAAAGTCAAAAATGCTGCACCCAGCAATAACACATTTTATGGTATTTTCTCCAAAGACTGTAAAATCCAATCCACATTACTTATTATTAACACAAAAAAATAACTTTTTAACCATCAAGTGACATGGTGGCATGCAATGTATAAACTCATACATGCTTCATGATCATATTATACTTACTAGATACCACTGCTTTGTAAATAAAGGGTCATTCATGTTAATATCGATGTCATTTATATCTCTATATCCTCGTTTCTTTCTGTCAAAACCCTCTTGTTGCACAACTTTTCTTACCTGAAATACGATAAATGTGTGATTAACAATTTTTCATGATTATTAATGCACACTAAAACATAATTAATTAACAAGAGTGTATAAATAATTGTTAGAGCCATGAAAGCAACTCATGTGAATTCTGCCACAAGCCTCCTTTAGGCCTCTTTCAGACGGGCGTTGCGGGAAAATGTGCGGGTGCGTTGCTGGAACACGCACGATTTTTCCGCGCGAGTGCAAAACATTGTAATGCGTTTTGCACTCGCGTGAGAAAAATTGCGCATGTTTGGTACCCAAGCCCGAACTTCTTCACAGAAGTTCAGGCTTGGGATCGGTGTTCTGTAGATTGTATTATTTTCCCTTATAACATGGTTATAAGGGAAAATAATAGCATTCTGAATACAGAATGTATAGTAAAATAGCACTGGAGGGGTTAAAAAAATAATAAAAAATGTAATTCACCTTAGTCCACTTGATCGTGCAGTCGGCATCTCCTTCTGTCTTGATCTTAGCTGTGTGCAGCAACAGGACCTGTGGTGACGTCACTCCGGTCATCACATAGTCCACCACATGATCTTTTACCATGGTGATGGATCATGTGATGACCGGAGTGACATCACCACAGGTCCTGTTGCTGCACAGAGCTAAGATCAAGACAGAAGGAGATTCCGGGGCTTCGCAATCAAGTGGATTAAGGTGAGTAAAATTATTTTTTATTTTTTTAACCCCTCCAGCGCTATTTTACTATACATTCTGTATTCAGAATGCTATTATTTTTCCTTATAACCATGTTATAAGGGAAAATAATAATGAACGGGTCTCCATCCCGATCGTCTCCTAGCAACCGTGCGTGAAAATCGCACCGCATCCGCACTTGCTTGCGGATGCTTGCGATTTTAACGCAACCCTATTCACTTCTATGGGGCCTGCGTTACGTGAAAAACGCAGAATATAGAGCATGCTGCGATTTTCACGCAATGCACAAGTGATGCGTGAAAATCACCGCTCATGTGAACAGCCCCATAGAAATGAATGGCTTGGTATTCAGTGCGGGTGCAATGCGTTCAACTAACGCATCGCATCCGCGTGGAATACTCGCCCGTGTGAAAGGGGCCCTATGGTTTGCTGTTCAGGTAGAATTGCCTTTCTTGTTGTAGACTGCAGTCGGAGCTGATATTTATTGCGAGACTATTATTAGACTATGCTGCTAGGTTGTCATTTGATGATGGACATGTATTCTCCACACAGAAGAAACCAAAAGTATTATAACAAATCACTGCCTCGTGTGTGACATCACCTCCCAGGATCACAGCTGCTGTGTGACAGGCAATTACTAAACATACCAAGAAAAGCAATGATATATTAGCCCAAGGAAAAAAAATCTTATGAGCTCTCTCAGCTTCTTTTCTATTACCTTAAAAACATGAGTAGTTATATGTTTTATATGACAATGGTTCAGTTATATATACAATGCTCAAATGTAACCATTGTGGAAATAACAAACACATGTAAATATGGAAAGATTCCTCTTACAGTGAAACGTTCAGAGCAACCATTTAAAAAGGGTTTTCTGGACTATGCTTAGGATAGGTGATCAATATCAGTTCGGTAAAGGTCCGACTCCTGGCACCCCGTCCGATTAGCTGTTTGAAGGGGCTATGGAACTTGTGCAAGCACTGTGTACTCTTCAATGTTTACCTGCATGCCGTCTACTTTTGCGGTGTAGTGTAATTACAGATGTTCATTCCATTGAATTGAATGGATAGCCGTCTACAGTGTAGACCAGGGGCGTCGCTAGGTCAAAACATTTGGGGCTTGAGCCCCGGATGTTTTGTCCAGTGCCCCGAATGTTATGCTGGCCTGGTAGCATTTAAAAAAAAATTGGGCTATTACTTGTTCTGCTACTTGCGGGCTGCGCGGTCATGAGTTCAGTCACTTAGGTGCGCAATCCTGTCCTGTGGCGCATGATCCCGTGAGACCCCTGCTGTAGGTCACTGTTCTTGCGTGATCACACGCGGCAGGACCGGATTGCGCACCGAAGTGACTAAACTCAGGTCCACGCAGCCCGCAAGTATCAGCAGAACAAGTACCAGGGGGTGGGGGATGATCTGTGGGGTTGCCCAGACGGCTAGGCCCTTCATAGTAGTTATTAACCCCTTTCAGCAGTCCTCTAGTCACTGAAGGGGGGACTGCTGAAAGGGGTTAATAACTAGTGTGAAGAGCTTCCCCCCCAAGTGGTGATGGCTTCACGGGTGGGTGCATGGGTTCCCAGGGGCGTGGTACATGCCCCGGATGTTTTCAGACCCTAGCAATGCCCCTGGACGGTGTACAGGTAAACATTGAACTTGCACGAGTGCTGCGTCCCTTTCAAACAGTTGATCTGCAGCTTTTCTGGGAATTGAACCCCCGCCGATCTAATACTGATTACTAGTGTTGGTCGAGCACCAAAGTGCTTGTGTGCTCTGGTAGAACACTTACCGATGCTCGGGTGCTCTGTAGAGCACCCGAGCACAATGGAAGTAAATGGGAGAACCCGAGCATTAAGCCAGGAACCCCCTGCTTTGAAGAGGGGAGGGTGTCGGGACTGTAGTTCGGCTTAGAAGTCCTTGCTCTGACTCCATATATAGCTATGTCCATATATGGAGTCAGTGCTTGGGGACACCCAGTGGATATAAATCTAATTTAGCCTCTATTTCTGAAAACTCACAACCTTCTACATTACAGCCAAGAATGTTAACCACTACACTATAGAGCTGCATGGCTAGTATGAGACTTCTGCTGTATAGGAATACTTACTAGTAGTAAGTATAACTATACTATACAATACCACATAAAAGGTTAGTATATAAAATGAGAATGCTCGGACTGGGAGGAAACGTCTGTATGTGGGTAAGTAACTGGCTCAATGATAGAAAACAGAGGGTGGTTATTAATGGTACATACTCAGATTGGGTCACTGTCACTAGTGGGGTACCTCAGGGGTCAGTATTGGGCCCTATTCTCTTCAATATATTTATTAATAATCTTGTAGAAGGCTTGCATAGTAAAGTATCAATTTTCACAGATGACACTAAACTGTGTAAAGTAATTAACACTGAAGAGGACAGTATACTACTACAGATGGATCTGGATAGATTGCAGTCTTGGGCAGATAAGTGGCAGATGAGGTTTAACACTGACAAATGTAAAGTTATGCACATAAGAAGGAATAATGCAAGTCACCCGTACATACTAAATGGTAAAACACTCGGTAACACTGACATGGAAAAGGATCAAAGAATTTTGATAAACAGCAAACTAAGCTGCAAAAACCAATGTCAGGCAGCTGCTGCCAAGGCCAATAAGATAATGGGTTGCATCAAAAGGGGCATAGATGCCCGTGATGAGAACATAGTCCTACCACTTTACAAATCGCTAGTCAGACCACACATGGAGTACTGTGTACAGATCTGGGCTCCTGTAAACAAGGCAGACATAGCAAAGCTGGAGAGGGTCCAGAGGAGGGCAACTAAAGTAATAACTGGAATGGGGCAACTAGAGTACCCTGAAAGATTATCAAAATGACGGTTATTCACTTTAAAAAAAAGATGACTGAGGGTAGATCTAATTAATATGTATAAATATATCAGGGGTCAGTACAGAGATCTATCCCATCATCTATTTATCCCCAGGACGGTGACTGTGACGAGGGGACATCCTCTGCGTCTGGATGAAAGAAGGTTTCTACACAAACATAGAAGAGGATTCTTTACGGTAAGAGCAGTGCGACTATGGAACTCTCTGCCTGAGGAGGTGGTGATGGTGAGTACAATAAAGGAATTCAAGAGGGGCCTGGATGTATTTCTGGAGCGTAATAATATTACAGGCTATAGCTACTAGAGAGGGGTCGTTGATCCAGGGAGTTATTCTGATTGCCTGATTGGAGTCGGGAAGGAATTTTTTATTCCCCTAAAGTGGGGAAAATTGGTTTCTACCTCACAGTTTTTTTTTTCCCTCTGGATCAACTTGCAGGATGACAGGCCGAACTGGATGAACAAATGTCTTTTTTCGGCCTTATGTACTATGTTACTATACAGAAGAAGTCTCATATTTTCATTTATTTTTTGTAACTGGCCATGCAGCTCTATAGTGTAGTGGTTAACATTCTTTGCTGTAATGTAGAAGGTTGGAAGTTCGAATCCCGCCAGCAACTTTTCAGAAATAGAGGCTAAATTCGATTTAGGCTGCTTTCACACTAGCGTTCGGGTTTCCGTTCGTGAGCTCCGTTTGAAGGAGCTCACGAGCGGACCCGAACGCAGCCGTCCAGCCCTGATGCAGTCTGAATGGAGGCGGATCCGCTCAGACTGCATCAGTCTGGTGGCGTTCAGCCTCCGCTCCGCTCGCCTCCGCACGGACAGGCGGACAGCTGAACGCTGCTTGCAGCGTTCGGGTGTCCGCCTGGCCGTTCGGAGGCGTGCGGATCCGTGCGGATCCGTCCAGACTTTCAATGTAAGTCAATGGGGACGGATCCGTTTGAAGATGCCACAATGTGGCTCAATCTTCAAGCGGATCCGTCCCCCATTGACTTTACATTGAAAGTCTGGACGGATCCGTCCCAGGCTATTTTCACACTTAGCTTTTTTTAGCTAATATAATGCAGACGGATCCGTTCTGAACGGAGCCTCCGTCTGCATTATTATGGGCGGATCCGTTCAGAACGGATCCGCCCGAACGCTAGTGTGAAAGTAGCCTTAAATACACTGACTCGAGCACACGCGATATTCGGCCGAACACTGTAATGTGCCGAACATAGCGATGCTCGAGACGAACTGGTGTTCGGCCGAGCATGCTTGCCCAACACTTCTGATTATCTATCCTGAAGATAGGTCATCAATATCTGTAGTCCAGTCAACCCCTTAAAAAAAGACCTATCACTTATCCTGCCTTTTTTTTTTTTCATAGCTGCATTCCCATAGGCAGCATTTGAGTCCTGGCAACAAATCTGGGGTGACAAAAACTGCATGGAGTTTATTTGCTTTCCCTTTGTTTGAGTTGGTATCCTACTATGCTCCAAGGTCATACTGATCTGGAGCCCCAATGGAGACAATCAGTGATGATGATAATGTCATTGAGAGGTGCTATGGAATATGTTGGATATATAAGCAAGATAAATCAATATTCCCTATGAAATAATTTTGGAGCATTTATCTTTGAAGTCTGAATTGTGCTATTCCACTTATATTTATTCTATAAATAGATATATAAACTAATGGGTTGGTGTTAATGGCATGCTTGGGTCTCCCATCCAGGTCAGAACTGGGCTCAGCCCTGTTTGGCTGCCCACATTAGTCACGGTGAAGGCTGTTTTGGATGGAGAGGCTGGAAAATAACTGGTTGGTATTACCAGCTGGGGGTGTTTCCCTACACACTCTGACATTGTCCAGTCAGAGCTGCCAGTGCCAGACTATGGAGACCCACACTCCTTTGAAAGTGGCAATGGCAACATGTTGTTGTTGTCAATTTGTTCATACATTTATGGGAGAAATAACAAGAATAACACAATATACAGTTCTATGAGAAGTTGGTCCAGATTTTTTAATGCTATTTCATGCTGTCTTCTTGCTGCAAGTTGTGATTACTGATATCTACTCCCCAATTATCTGAACAGTGATGTCAACTTTTCATATTTAATACTTTTTTTAATAATCATATACATATATAATGGCAAGGTTACACCATCTCTCAAAAGGGTACCTGCCCACTGTGCAGATTTGTGTGCAGAAAATCTGCAGGAAAACAACATGAAAAATGTGATAAAAATGGTTCATAAATCTGCATTTATTGCCGTTTTTGGTTCTGTTTTTGGTGTGAATATTCTGTGTATTTATACAACCACATTAATTCCTATGGTGAAACCACAATACATCAGCCACAGAGCCCCACAAAGAATTGACATGCTGCAGATTTTATAAGCTGCACAGCAGGTCAATTTCTGGGCATAAGAAATACTAACTTAAATAAGATTTGGAAAATCTATATTGTATTACACTGCAGATTTTTGAGCAGAAAAGAATGATCCATACCATGATACCCTTAAGATCATTTTACACAGACCGATGTTTCAGGCAATTATCGAAAACAAACCAAATGTTTCCAATAATTGCCTGATCGTCATCAGAGATTAACATGCATCAATTGCATCCGCTGTATGGGGATGAGCTTGTCCCTATAGAAAATCATTGTTTCTGGGCAGCAGATCCCCTTTTCACAGCACTGTCTGATGCACAGAAATAATGATTTTAGCTCCAGGCTAAAAGACCAGGATCACCTGATCACCCCTGCGTATTGGCGTCTTCATTGGTTGATCGCCGCCACCTTTTCCACAGGACAATTATCAGGACCTTTAGACTTCAGTTTAATGTTGTGGTCACCTAGTTAGGGGTGCAGTATATCCTTTTATCTACTCAGTGACTTAGGCAGAGGCATCATTTGAAGCTTATGGGTCCTAAATAAAAAATGTAACAAGGTCCCTAATACTGGTGTCCAGGGGTGGACACAGGCAGCTGAGGGCCTTTGTGCAAAAACAGCACATGTGCCACTTGCCTGTAATTGTTCATCAAAAAGCATCCTTTTTGTATTTCTAACAATTCACCAGTAATTAAGAACCATTAAATTAATTCATCAGGTCTTTACATGGAATTTAACCCCTTAAGGACATAGGACGTACCGGTACGCCCTATTTCCCGAGTCCTTAAGGACACAGGACGTAACGGTACGTCCTAACTTAAAATCGGGATTCCGGCGCCGCGGGGGTTAATCGCAACGGGATGCCGGCTGAAATCATTCATCCGGCATCCCGTAAAAACAACACTGGGGGGGTCATTTGACCCCCCGTATCGGCGATCGCAGAAAACCGCAGGTCAATTCAGACCTGCGGTTTTCTGCGTTTCCGGTCCATTCGGGTGTCCTGTGACCCGATGAACCGGAAAAAGACTGCGATCGGTGGCGTGATTATACACCACTAATCGCAGTACGAAGATTTGAAGAGGCGGTGCTGGCCCTGGTGCTGAACGCGGCTGTCCAGGGTGCTGATTGGTTCAGGGGAGAGAGGCACGAGATTCAAACTTCCTGCGCTCCTCTCTCCCCTCCTCTTCCTGTTCTGCACGAGCACCCGGCAGCATCGTCCAGCACCAGCTCCTGCGTCCCCCTAATCGGCATCCATCACCCTTCTGCACCCATTGCCACCCAGGTAGGTTAGGGTCAGTGAGGGAGAGGCACCGTTAGGCAGGGAAAGAAGGGAAAAGTTAGTTAGGAAAAAAAAAATTAAAAAGTACTTTTATTCAAAACTTTCTTTGATCCATCTATCAGACCTCAGACCCCCCCCTGCTGCTTGCCCACAGATAGAAACACCCTCCTCACACATAACAGCTACCACCCGAGATGTATGTTGGACTCCATACCTTGGAGCCAGCTATTAAGGGTCAGGAGGATTGAATCTGATGGCCCAAACTTCACGCGTAGGGTGGATGCCATGTGTGATCGCTTTATAAAACGTGGCTATCCCAAGACACTGCTAAGTAGAACAAAGAAAAGGGTGGCGTTGGTGGATAGAGAGTCTACACTCCAAAAACCCACAAGGGCTAGGTCGGGGGCTAGGGTTCCCTTTGTATCCATCTTCAGCCGGGACAGTGGTGACATTGCCCACATCCTTAGGAAGGAATGGCACATACTGCAAAGTGGTTTGCCAGATATTGAAGAATTTAAGTCCCCACCGATGATGGCATACAGGAGGAACCCTAGCCTACGTGACAGGTTGGTGAAATATGATGTTGGTGGCCGCGCTTTGTGTTAACAAGGGCTCCTTGCCCCACGCAAAAATGACACTTTTCCATGTTTGTCTTGCTGCATATGTGGTAACATTCTAAAAGGGGATCATTTAGTGGCAAAAAGTATAAAATTAATGGCTACTATACCACGTGATGTTGTCATTCAATGCACCTGTAGTCTTAATAAACACAAAAGAACAATCCGCAAGGCAAACATGGACAAACCTGTAGCCAAACATTTTGTGGAGGCCGGGCACTCTGTGAACCAACTGCGGTTCAGGGTGATTGACAGTGTGGGCATCCTACACAGGGGTGGAGACAAGGATGCCGTACTGAGAAAAAAAGAACTCAAATAGATATATATGCTGAGGTCCTTACAGCCCTTTGGACTCAATTTGGAGTTCAATGTGGCAGGGATCAGCTAGATTCCCATCCGTTATATATATATTTTTTTTTTTTTATGTTTGTAGCTTTTTATGCACCCCTTTAAATGATTTTAACAGTGGTGAAACATCTATGTCAATGCATTTACAGCTTTGGAATTTTTTCCATGACTGTGGTTTTGCAGCAGTGGGCATGTCCCACTTTGAGGACGTACGCATCTACCTACATGTCATGATCCACACTGGAGATCTATATGTTATATTTATGCGGCACTGCTGGGTTTTAGCAACAAAACGCGACTTACAACACGATTATTTCAGCGGTCATGTGATCGAGTTCTTCTCGTCACATGACTTGCAAGCCGGCTATGACGCGGTCGGTGCAGGCGCCCCTGATTGGCTGTTGCGCCGCTAGTGTAGTCTCGCGCTTTTTCTGCTATACCTTGGATTGACGTGGCCGAATGGTGCGCGCGGTCTTGCGCAGTCGCGGCCGAATGACTTGTGTGGACATGCGCAGTCGTCATAATCGAACGCTACGGGTCACGTTCATTGCCATTATGGATCATCTAATACAGGTGAGGTAGATGGGGGTATGTTTATTTATTAGCAACTGCTGTGGAAGTGTTTGTTCATTCACTAGTAACTGCTGTGAGAGTCCACTGTGATTTGCTGCATTTGATGTGGGTTGGTCGATCAATCTGACCATTGGGCCATCATTAATGTGGGAGTGTCTAATTTTTAGTATTTATATGTGAGATAACAGTCTTAGTCTGACTCATGAACAGCGTCATCTATTGGTTTCATAGTCTTATGACAAGACTATTAGTCTTGTCATAAGACTATGAAACCAATAGATGGTGCTGTTCATGAGTAGTGTAGATCGCAAATGTTCCATGCAAATGATTTTTCAGCAGAGTAAACAAGGGCAGATTCAGCTTATTTGCATGCCTTTCCCATATGCCCAAGTTTATTCAAATTTGTTTTTAAGGTTATTGAATATAATGTTAGGACAATCAGAAAACTTTTTGTCACCCCAATGATATTGATCTAGTTGCGCAGGTCCACCCAAGCCATCCAAAAGATCTGAAGTAACTTTGAGGCTTACTGGCTCTCAGTCAGAGCTGGTTTGGAATGTCTCATAAGGTTGCCATTGTAAGTATGCTGACTAAGCCTGTTATCTTTCTCATGGATAGATTTATGGTTTGCACATACCTGGCTTTCGTCATACAGTCTTTGTGTGGTTTTCTATTGTATGTCGTAGATAATAGGAGTCCAAGATGCATCTGTAGTGTCCCACTAGGTAAATGTGGGCACTACACAAGGGTCAATTGGGCCACGTGGTACTCCTACTCCTGAGGGACAGTGGCAGTGTATTTAACAATCCATTTTGATGTATTTTCATATGCTTTTATGTGTATTCTTCCCTGTGATGTGTGTAGCAGGCCTATTAGGGTGCAGTTCATCATCCTAGACACTAGAGGGAGATAGGGAGCCCCTAGTATATATATATTCAGGCCCAGACAGGGAGGAGTTAGTCTGTGTAGTCAGGAGTCTGTGGAGAGACAGAAGTGAGAGGGCACCAGCCAGAGACAAGCTGAGGGCCTCCCCCTGACATGAAGTTAGACAGCCCAGGCTTCTAGTTGCCACCAGGAGGCTAGTGAAAGATTCCAGCCTGCCTGAAGTTCCTGATCCTCAGTTAGCTCAGAAGATTAACCCCAAGAGAAGAGTTTACCTCCTGGGAGAAACCAAGTTCCCTAACCAGAGCAGAGCAGAGCCGTTGTTCCAGCTAGACAAGTAAGCTGAAGGGCAGAAGGATTATTAACCTAAAGCAAGGGATATATACCTGAGGAGGATTGCTACCAAGGATAAAAGCCAGCATTAGGGCATACGGGCCTTGGGATACAGACAGCCAGGATATCTGAGGAATAGTGCAGCCTGGTCTGTGAGTGTTGTTTTTAAATGGCAGAACATTACCTGCCATTTATGTGAAAGCCTGCTTATTACTGCTGCATTACCTGGAACTTGCAAAAGACTGTATAAAGTTGAACTGTTTCCAGTAAAGAAAGTTTGGTTCACCATAACATTGTGTTCCTCACTTATTACTCCTATAAATCAGTGTGCCACCTTTACAGGCACTGGCGCCACGAACCTTAAAGGGACCTTGACCTAGGCACATTAAACACCTGCAACATCCAGGGCACCTCATCCATTATCAGGCCTGGTCCCTAAATACAGAGAGTGCCCCAGAGGACCCCTGTGCCAGCCTCTCCATCACTGCTGTACGCCTGCCCAGGGTCTCCCTACAAACTGTGAGTAACCCTCGTTTGCCCATTTAACCGCGACCTCACATCGGAATACCCTGCAGGGTGGCGTACTGCACATCCAGCTATCCTCCTAATGCTGTTTCCAAACTATTTTGATAGGGTTTAAATCCATATTTAACCTTTTTTTGTGAACCAGACACTCTCTTCTCTTCCGAGCAGGGGATCCCTGGGGTTCTCCTATTGACTTCCATTGTGCTCGGGTGCTCGGTAGAGCACACGAACATACCTTTGTGGTTGGCCAGAGCACACGAGCACTTTGGTGCTCGATCAACACTAGTGGAAACAGCATGAGAAGTCCACAGAGTGGACCTATGAGATAGTGGTGAGGTGAAAGCAGCATGAGGAGACCACAGAGTGGCCCAATGACTGAGTCTGGAGGTGGCAGCAGCATGAGTAAGCCACAGAGTGGCATAATGACCTAGTCTGGAGGTAGCAGCAGCATGAGTAAGCCACAGAGTTGCTCAATGACCGAGTCTGGAGGTGGCAGTAGCATGAGTAAGCCACAGAGTTGCACAATGACCGAGTCTGGAGGTGGCATCAGCATGAGTATGCCACAGAGTGGCACAACGACAGAGTCTGGAGATGGCAGCAGCATGAGTAGGCCACAAAGTGGCACAATGACTGAGTCTGGAGGTAGCAGCAGCAACGAAGCAACAGAATGGTACAATGAGTGTCGATCGACCAAGATACTTCTGGGGGAACCTACCTGGCATGAACAGGCCTCTAGTAGCTACAATGACAAGACAAAATGTCAAGATAGCTTTGATCCCGGAAGGGTCGCGAAGTTCATCAAGATACGTCACTAAAGATTTTACCGCATATAACCACAGCGCTGACCACAGAATAAATTTTGTTTTTCGACCAAAAAACTTCAATAAAGATTTTACCACATATAACCGCAGTGCTGACCACTGAATTAATTTTGTTTTTCGACCAACATACTTTAATAAAGATTTTACCACATATTACTACAGCGCTGAATGGTGAATAAAATGTTTTTTTCCACCGAAATAAGTTACAAAAGATTTTACTGCATATAACTGTAGTGCTGAACGCTGAATCAAATTTATTTTTACAAAAAAATAAGTCACAAAAGATTTTACCGCATATAACGGAGCGCAGAGATGTTGAGGCTCTTCGGATTTACCCTGCACTATATGGATGTCTCAGAAATGAACCACTGCTCCTGAAAGCAGCTCCTGGGAAGGTCAGGGAGCATCCCGGTCATCCCGCATCTATTCACTCCAATGAAGGATGATTTTGAAAGTTTGTAGAAGCCGCACATGGCCCCCACACTGCAGATTTATCATGGAGACATCAAGGAGATTTTACTGCATACAACTACAGTACTGGACACTGAATAAAATTAGTTTTTCGACTGCAATACGTCAATAAAGATTTTACCACCATTTTACTGCGAATCAGGTGCTCAACCCAGGGCACGATTGACTACCGACCTCCCACTGCTGCCACCTTGCTGACTCCCAGCCATGCTTTCAACATATATAACCGCCGACGTGAACTGAGAATGTATTTTTCTGTTTGTACTGAAATAGGACACTAAACTCTTACAAGACATATAACCACCGCTGACGTGAACTGAGAATGTATTTTTCTTTTTTTACTGAAATAGGCCACTAAACGCTTTCAACACATATAACAGCCGCCGACGTGAACTGAGAATTAGTGTTGATCAAGCACCAAAGTGCTTGGTTGCTCGAGTAGAATACCTCGGAATGCTCGGGTGCTCTACAGAGCACCCGAGCACAATAGAAGTCAATAGGATAACCTGAGCATTAAACCAGGCACCCCTGCTCTGAAGAGGGTAGGGTGTCTGTTTCACAGAAAAAGATCAGAAATTGATAGAAACACCACTGAAAGTGTTCGGGAACAGCATGGGGAGGATGTCTGGATGCATCTTGGACTCCCAGGTTGCTGCTGGGAATGATGTTGTCCGAGTAGTACGCCACTTTTACAGACTGACAATAATACGCACAAAACCGAAGATAAAATCGATTTTAGAGGAAAAATTGTTAGGAAACATTCTTTCCTGTGTATTTACTTGCATGTAAAGTGCAAATGCTGCCAAAAATTACAAGGAAGAGGCACTCTGATACAACCTGTATATCACATAAAGGAGGGCCTCATTCACATTGTGGTACAATTGTTCAGGTAGTGGGACTCTACACTCATAAAGCCTATGCACTAAGTGAAAGGGCTGCCAAAAATTACTAGGAACCGGCACTGCAATACACCCTTTATTACACATAAAGGAGGGCATCATACACACCCTTGAAAAATTATGATCGATGGCCTGCCGATGATCCTCAAAAACATTAAGAGCGAGGGCCTGCTGGTGACCCTCTAAAACATTAGGGGCGAGGGCCTGCTGCTGATCTGACCATCTAAAAAATTAGGGGTGAGGGTATGCTGCTGATCTGACCTTCTAAAACATTAGGAGTGAGGGTCTGCTGCTGAGCTGACCATCTAAAAATTAGGGGTGATGGTCTGCTGCTGAGCTGACCATCTAAAAAATTTGGGGTGAGGGTCTGCTGCTGAGCTGGCCTAAAACATCAGGGGTGAGGGTCTGCTGCTGATCTGACCATCTAAAACATCAGGGGTGAGGGTCTGCTGCTGATCTGACCATCTAAAACATTAGGGGTGAGGGTCTGCTGTTGATCTGACCTTCTAAAACATTAGGGGCGAGGGGCTGCTGCTGAGATGACTCCCTAAATGATTAGGGGTGAGTGCCTGCTGCTGAGCTGACCATCGAAAAAATTATGTTTGAGGGCCTGCTGCTGAGCCTACCCTCTAAAACATTAGAAGCGAGGGCAGCCTAATAAGCATGTTGATATGATGGAGGAGGAGGACGAGAAAAGGAATATTGAACCATATACCCTTTTTTGTGGTGGAAGGGGTGCATGGGAATACAGTGTATTCAATACACCATAAAAGCCACATTTAAAGTGCCTTTATGTTTAGCTGCTTTCCTCTGGTGGAGTAGAGAAGTCAGGGGCAATCTAGGCCTTGTTCATTTTGATAAGAGTCATCCAGTCAGTATTTTCAGTTGACAGGCGGATGCGCTTATCAGTTATTATGCCCCCAGCAGCACTAAATACCTGCTCTAACAAAACGCTGGCGACAGGGCAGGCCAGCACCTCCAAGGCGTAGGGCGACAGTTCGTGCCATGTGTCCAGCTTGGACACTTAATTGTTTTAAGGCACAGAGGGATCATTGACGACGCAGACACGGTCTGCTACGTACTCTTTCACCATTTTCCCAAAATGTTCCCTCCTTGTGACACTAGGCCGCGCATCAGGGTGAGGCTGCTGGCGGGGTGTCATGAAACTGTCCCAGGCCTTGGAGAGTGTTGCCCTGCCTCTGTTGGAACTGCTGTGTGTTCCCCTCATCTCCTCTGTTGCCCAAGGTACTACGTACTCTGCTGCCAGCGTTGTCAGCTGGAAATTTTCGGAGCAATTTTTCCACAAGGACCTTCTGGTATTGCACCATTTTGCTTGTCCTCTCCACCACAAGAATAAGAGATGAGAAGTTCTCTTTGTAGGGGGGGTTGAGAAGGGTGAGCAACCAATAATTGGTGTTGGCCAAAATGCGTACAACACGAGGGTTACTGGTAAGGCGGCATAATATAAAGTCAGCCATTGCATTAATGCAATGCCTTTTAATTTACATTACTGAAATAAATGGACTTTTGCACGATATTCAAATTTTGCGGGTTTCACCTGTATATATTTTTCTTGTAGTACTGAAATATACCCCTATATGCTTTCACCAGAAATAACTGCAACAGTGCAGTGCGTATATATTTTCCTTTTTTTACTGTAATACATCCCTATACGCTTTTAACAGAAATAACTGCAGAAGTGAAATGCGTATATATATTTTTCTTGTAGTACTGAATAAGATACTAAGATATAAGCCACTAAAGGCTTTTCAACATAGCACTTGCAGCCCACTAACAAATTGCTGGAATGACAGAGCTGTCTAATGGCTATTTGGATCCTCAAATAATCTTTCCCTGCACTTGTAAATCGCTTTCCTATCAATGTCCCTAGTGCCTTCTGACGTCTCTCCCTGCACTAAGATGCTGTGAAATGATTCCTCCCTATTCTTTCCTGTCACGTATAAATAGTTTTTTCTGACAATTTTTTTCCAATGAGGTTTTTCCATTTGCTGTCCCTAGCACCTTCACACATCTTTCCCTACACTCTGAACGCTGGAAAAAGGCAGAATCTAAAATGGCTGCCATATTTAAAGGGCTGTGACATCACAGGGCTGGCTGCTGATTGGGTGCATGCAGGCATGTCAATCTGGGTGATCCCGCCTTCCCAGAGTTCCTTGCCGCATGTTCTCAGTCCTCACACGTGTAGCCACCATTTTAGGAAAATTGCAAATCATTACCACGAAGCACGAGGAAATTTGCATTTGTTGCAAATCGAGTTTTTCCTGAAATTCGGATCGAATTCCACTTTGTCAGCTTCGATTCGCTCATCTCTAGTAGTAATACCAGATAGAGGCTATACAGAAAGTACATTTCAGTATATAAAAGGACATTGGATGAGCATACATGCAGGTAAGTGTTACTAGGACTCACCCGAGACAATTATTCTGATGGCCCAACCTCATCTACACAGAACATGAACACATCCTCTTCAATGACTAAGTGTAACCTCTGTTGCTATCATTGCATACAGTCCTCTGATGGGCCAGTCTCACCCTGCATATAGTCTACTTAACGTTTTATTTTAGGGATTGTTTTAGCCTTTTTCTAGCTTGACTACAATTTTGTTTTGCGCAATACGAAATACATAAAAACTCACTCCCTACTCATCTCTGGTAATAAGATTATATTATAGTAGCTGATGGTCATTTTCAATAATATAATGACTGTAAAAGCACACCAGATAAATTACATATTTTAACGTGCCCCTCTTCATAGACATAGGATTTGCTTTGTATTTCATTTTTGCTGTCTTATTTTAGAGCTGCACAGTGCACTCAGGATCTTTACCAGAAAGGAAGTAGGATTAAGCAGGATTAAGGATGTGATTATATAAAAAGCAGTGCATCCAAATTACATATATCAAAGCAACGAGACATAAAGCTATGTGCACCGCACATTAATAATTGTTGTACTTGTGTTTTGATAGAAGGATATCTTCAGTACAGTCTATAGTATACATTTACAATTAACTGTATATACAATAATATGTGTTTATGTTTTGCAAATCATTTGATCCTCATTTTGCTACTGTATGATTTTCATTACTTCATAGTTATTTTTTTTTCTGACAACCTGCATGCGAAATGTGAGGGTATGGCATCACCATGGCTCTGCCGAAAACAGTGCCAGACTTACAGCAAATCGACACAGTTTTCAACTTGATTGTTAACGGGTTTTCCAGGACTTTTACACTTATGTAAACTTATTTCTGGATAAGTCATCAGTATATGATCGGCAGGGCCGGGACGAGGGGTAGGCGAGGGTAGGTGCTGGTGCAGCATTAGGAGTAGCAGCAGGATGACAGTGAAATGTATAAATTTGCAGGCTAATTTGCAAAATCTGTCACAGTCCCCCATGTGCCATATAGTAATGCTGATATCGTCTTACTGTTATTTGGTAATGGGAGCTGCACAAAACTGACCAAAATGTCTGCCCGTGATGGTCTGGACCAAATGGAGAAGAAAGGGAAAGGAAACAACTGAAATCCATAAAGACGTCACCTGTAAGTCACAGGATCTGTCCCTGACTGTTTCTTTTAAATATGTTTTAATCTCTTTATTAGTAAATTGGATGACTTTAATTTTTTTATTTTTTTTGGGGGGGGGGGGTGCAATTTGCCTGCTCTGCCTAGAGCACCGAACTACTTTGTCTCGGCCCTGTCAGTGGCGGTCCGACTCCTATCAACCCCGCTGATCAGCTGTTTGAAAAGGCAGAGGCACAGTAGCGCCACAGACTTCTCCAGCTTTTTCTGGGCCATATGACATCACGTTTATTGGTCAGATGGACTAGGCGCATCTCAGCCCCATATAAGGGAATGGGGTTGAGCTGCGATACGAAGCATAGCCGCTGTAAAATGTATGGAGCTGTGCTTGGTTTGCTGAGAGCACTGCTGTTGGCACAACTGCCTTCTCAAACAGCTGATTGGCGGGGGTCCTGGCTGTATGATATTGCAGGTAGATAGGGGTTCTAATTTCATCTCCATCCCACCTCTCTCCTCTCGACTGAAAGCCTGGCTTCTTCCACAGTCTCGCCAGCTGCCTTTCGAATTCTGCAGCTTTGCAAAGACACAATCAGCTGTAAAGCCTCATGCAGACGTCCGTGGAACACGGTCCGTGACATACCGGACTGGCATTGCTGGAGCGCACGGCGTCATTAGTTGCTATGATGCCATGCACTCCTGCAATGCCAGTCCGGTATCTCATGGACCGTTAAACACGGATGTCTGCATGAGGGTTAACAGTGTGTCTGCTCAACAAACGACCTTGAAGCCATACTGTGGAAACCTTAGCACCTGCAGGAGGTGATTCATAAGTGCCAACTTGCCCTTGATGCAGGAAATAGTTATATTCTGATTATTTTTATTGGGTACAATTACTTTACATAACAGAGAGCATGGTTTGGGTGAAAGAACAAACCTGACATAAGCCTTATGGGAGATTTGGTCTTGCTGCAGATACACATTTATGTTACGGAATTCTAATTTGCACTTTATTTTAGTTTTTTTAGTTGATGTTGTCTATTGCCTGTTTCACACTGCCGGCAGTTGTGGTAGTGCATGCAGCAGTATTTGTCTGGCCGAATCTCAGCATTTTTGCTGGGTAGCTGCTGGATCTCCGTCTGACCCCATTATAGTCAATGGAGCCAATGGGCATTCTGGTAACATCCAGCAATTCTGGATCCAGAGAGCCCGGCGGGCTGTTCTCTACCAAAACAGTCTGCTGGAATTACTGGCAGCAGTGTGAAAGAAGCCTTAGAGCTCATGCACACGACCGTATGGCTTTATCAGTGTTTTGCGGTCCATTTTTTACTGAGCTGTTTTTTGTTTCCGTTGTATTTCCGCTTTCTTTCCGTTTTTCCGTTCCATTTTTCCGTATGCCATATACAGTATACAGTAATTACATTAAAAAAATTGGGCTGGGCATAACATTTTCAATAGATGTTTCCACAAAAACGGAACGGATACAGAAGACATAACGATGCATTTCCGTATGTGTTCTGTTTTTTTTTTTTGCTGACCTATTGACTTGAATGGAGCCAAGCACCGGGATTTGCGGACAAGAATAGGACATGTTCTATCTTTTCACGGTACGGAAATACGCAAATACTGAAACGGAATGTACACAGAGACGCTTCAGTTTTTTTGCTGAACCATTGAAATGAATAGTTCAGTATATGTACCGCATACTGAACTCAAAAAACGTTCAGTATACTGAACGCAAAATACTGTTGTGTGCATGAGCCCTTAGTGCAAGACATCAAGATGATGGGAGTAGACAGCTGTATTTGGTTAGAATCAGGGGACGATATAATTTAATTGTACTGGGTCTGATCCAGTCATGTTGTTTTCCTTCTGAATTATTGCAATAAATAACTCCAAAAGTATTGCCATGCTATAGCATTTCTAAAAGAAATTAAAAATCAGTCACATATATTTCTTTTTAATTTTCTTTTTATTTGCTTTCAGTCTGCTGTCAGCGCTAGGCATGGGCAACACAAAGTGAGCAAATCACATTAAAAACAACATCTGCTTTGGATCTTTTCCCAGAAGTCTTGGGAAAGAGATTCAGAATTCATGCTTGACTAACCTCCTCGCTATCAGTGTACGAGATAAATATATGATATATGTAGTTTGGATACATCAGGGGCAACTGTTGTCTGTCCTTAATTCACTCATACAATAGTTACCCTAAGGTTATACAGTATATCCCGTTTGTTCATACTATTCGATTTTAAACTTTTTTTTTATTTTTATCATTTCTCTTAAACTTAAACTTAGTCCCAAAAATTTAAATTCACCATTCCCACCCCGAGATACAAACGATTAAAACTGCTGGTGTGCAGTAGCATTAGTAATGTACTTTATCTGGTAGTATCGACATGTACAGTTGCTTTAGAGAATGGTTCTGTAGTGAGTAGACCAAGTGCACAATCGGAATAGTGCTGCTTATAATACTATTCTCCAAAAATGTGTCTGGAGAGCGGTAAAATCACTGTGATATACAAAGATGGTGGGTTAGAATTATTATGAATATCCCAGATATGTTCAGCTAATGTTAGCTGTATTAAAAGATTACAAAAAATACAAAATATTTGGAGAATGACAGAGTTTTGTCAAACTCCCAGAATTGCTTTACTGGGATATTGTAATTATTCCTTGATGGTAATTTAGTATTCCTGCATGCCACTAGTGTTCTATCATACATTCACTTATGAGCCCCTAGACCCTTGGCAAAGGCACTGGAGCAGTGAAACATGTCGGGGAGGTTGTGTAGACAATCGTTTTAAGAGCTGGTAGGAAGCAGTGTATTCTAGCATAGGGAATGTCTGGCAGCAGTCTCAACAGACCTTACAGAGTGCCTGCAGCAAATACATGTAGCACTGAACGCTAGGCTTGTATGAGTGGAATGCTGCAATACCAAATTAAATATCATAATTGGTGTTGAGCGAATTGAAGTTTATGAAGTGGACTTCAATCCGAATTTTTGGACATTTTTTATTTCCTAATACTTTGTGGTAACAAATCAATTTTCCCTGAATGGCGGTAAGAAACCCCCCCCCCCCCCCCCACACATAAGTGTGAAGAGGCTGCGTTGGCCATCGTACTTGAAGAAATCTTGTGCACGGTGACATATAATTTCACACTGGATCTTCAAGCAAGTGGCCTTGTCGCAATAAAATGGATGAGGTAAGTACAATTTACAGTATATATTTTTTTAAATTAGCAAACATTAAAGTGCTTTAATATGGATCTCAGATGCCGTGATCAGTGATGAACGTGGCATCTGAGGGGTTCAATGATGGGGGGCGGCACACTCACTGTTCCCTGTCATTGCATCCGCTATAGAAAAAAATAATAGCGTTTTGTGACGAAGTAATTCATCACAAAGTGATTTTTTTATTTTTATTCGGCTAGGCAGTCGAATTGAATTTTTGAGAACTTCTCTCATCTCTAATCACAATGACTGTAATACTGTGTGATATAGTCACTATCCTCTAAATACCTTTGGAGAATGTTTGTACCATCAGCACTCCGATAGAGAACATCAGAGTGTTTGCTGTGAGCGAATATATGATAGATTATTATGTCTGCATGAGTGGCATGCAGGAATACTAAATTACCATCAAGGAATAATTAGAATATCCCAGTAAAGCAATACTGTGAGTTTGACTAAACTCTAGCATTCCTCATATTTTATTTTTTGTGAATCTCTTGATACAACCAATATTAGCTACGTATTAGCTAACAATAGCATTGATGCAGTTTGCACCGCCAGATAATTGCTAACAAGTGTTTCTCTGAATGCTTATTAGCGATTATCTGGCAGATTCTCGGCCTGCGTAAAGTGTCCTTAAAAATTAGGCCTGTTTCAGATGAGCAATGTCCTGTGCAGAAATCCGCAAATTGCGGATCTGCAAAACACAGATACCGGCCGTGTGCGTTCCTATACTGGCTGGCCCTATAATAGAAATGTCTTTACATCTTTACACTGTCATTGTGCCACTCTGTGGCCCGCTCCTGATGCTGCTGATGCCGCCTTTACACTCTGTCATTGTGCCACTCTGTGGCCTCCTGATGCTGCTGCCACCTCTACACTCTGTCATTGTGCCACTATGTGGCCTCCTCATGCTGATTCCACCTCACCACTATGTCATAGGGCCACTCTGTGGACTTCTCATGTTGTTCTTACCATCCCCACTTCAGGAATGGGACACTATTTTGCCTTTCGGCCTGGCTGACATAATCATTTATTTGACCCTTCTACTGATCTGTCAGCAGGGAGGAAAAATGAGATGCATAACGGATCCTGTCTGTGTAGCAGCTGTAAGGTCTGTATGGTCCCATCAGAATTGGCTTGTGATTTGGTAGCCAAAAGCAGGAGTAGATCCAAAAGAGATGACACGTGAATGGAATATTTGCATGTCTTCTGTGTTTTGTACCCACTCCTGCTTTTGGCTACCAAATCACAAGCCAATTCTGATGGGACGATACAGGCCTTACAGCTGCTACACAGACAGGATCCGTTGTGCATCTCATTTTTCCTCCCTGCTGACAGATCAGTATAAGGGTCAAATAAATGATGATGTCAGCCAGGCCAAAAGGAAAAATAGTGGCCCAGTCATGAGATAGGGATGTGGGAACAGCATGAGAAGTCCACAGAGTGGCCCTATGACATAGTGGTGAGGTGAAATCAGCATGAGGAGGCCACATAGTGGCACAATGACAGTGTGGAGGTGAAAGCAGCAGCATCAGGAGGCCACAGAGTGGCACAATGACAGAGTGTGGAGGTGGCAGCAGCATCAGGAGGCCACAGAGTGGCACAATGACAGTGTAAAGGTGGCAGCAGCATCAGGAGACCACAGAGTGACCCGGTGAACGAGTGGGGAGGTGGGTGGCAATACTAGTACCAGCTGAAGATGGTGGGCGAAAGAAGGAGCACTTGGCAGCAGATATGTGGCATCAAGTGGGTGGCAGCATCAGAATAGTAGCTGAGGCAGATAGCCAGAAGAAACCGGTCTCTTATGTCAAAGTGTTGGTGTGGGACCATAGATGATCTAGTCTGATGCATCAGGCATTGATGGGTGGAAATCCTGGCTGATCCACACCTGATTCATTATAACAAAGGTCAGTCTCTCCACATTTTGGGTGGACAGGTGAGTTCTTCTTGGGGTAACTATGGCCCCCGCTGCACTAAACACCCGCTCTGATGCCACACTAATGGCTGGGCAGGACAGCTTTTCCAGGGCAAACTTGGCCAGTTGCAGCCACAAATCTAGTTTGGCTGCCTAGTAGTCCAGCGGATCTTCAATGTGGGGTGGTGTCCAAGTTTGCCACCACCTGCTGGTTCAGGTTATGCTCCAGGTTTAGATGCTGCTGCTGGTAAGTAGTTTATTCACTAAGCGGGTGAAGAAAGCTGCTCATCAGCGACTCTGGACTCAGGATGCTTCTGATGAAGCTGGTACTGTTCCTTCCGCCCCACCCCTAACCAGCAGCCATGGCAGTGGAACGTGAGCACAAAGGGCCCCCCGGTCAGACCTGCGAGAGGATGGACGATGGCACAGACAAGTAGCAGCCAACTGACTACATAGGATGTCTCTATAGTAGTTCATTTTGTTCTCCCTCTCAGTGGGTGTAAAAAAGGCCCCCAATTTGGACTGGTAGTGAGTGTCCAACAAGGTGGCGAGCCAGAAGTCATCCCTCTGCCAAATGGTGACAATTCGGCTGTCACTAGGCAAGCAAGTGTGCATGCATTGGGCAATTTGTGCAAGTGACTCGAAGGGACTCCCTGCCTCTATTTCCACTGCATACTCTCACAGTGTGTCTGGGTCCTCTGCCTCGTCTTCCTCATCACCCTGTAGCTCCTCTGCCTGCTCCTGCCCCTAATCTCCTGTCACCTGTGTATAAAAACTACCTATTTCGCTACACATTGCTTGTGCTCCAATGTCCTTCTCCTCCTCCTCCAGTTGATCCCCCACAGGGCCCATGTGGCCATGCAATGTAGTCTCCACATCTCTAGTCCCCTGACCAGCTAGATTTACCAGCATCTGTTCCAGAACATGAAGCAGTGGAATGACATTGTTCATCCCGTAGTCCTGGCGACTTACAAATAACGTGGCCTCCTCAAAGGGCCTGAGCAAGCGGCAGGTGTCTTGCATGAGCTGCCACTGGCTGACATCGAAGTTACACAGGGGAGTACTCCTGCCCGTTTGCATCATCAAGAAATCGTTTATTCCCTTTCTCTGTTTGTACAGTCGGTCTAATATATGGAGGGTGGAATTCTAAAGGGTGGAAATGTCGCATTTCAGCCTATGTTGGGGGATGCCATTTTGCCCCTGCAGCTAAAAGAGGGTGTGCTTTGCAGTGTACAAAAAGCTGAAGTGCATGCAAAGTTTTCTGGCCAATTTTAGGAGGTCTTGCTGATGGGTGGAAGACTTCAGGAACCACTTGACAACCAGATTGAACACATGTGCCATGCAGGGAGCATGGCTCAGCCCTCCTTGATGCAGCGCTGACACCATGTTCTTCCCGTTGTCGGTCACCATGGTTCTGATTTTCAGTTGTCGCAGAGAAAGCCAGTATTCAATTTCTTGATGAAGGACACAGAGCAGTTCCTCCCCTGTGTGACTCTGTTCACCCAGGCAAACAAGGTGCAGAACAGCGTGACACCGCCGTGCCCTGCACATGTGGTATGCTAGATAGGCACTGTGATTTGTCCCTGCAGTGGAGGCTGAGGACACGGTGGAGGATGAGGAAGCAGAGGCGGACACTGTCGCAGGACCAACCACATGAGAACGTGCAGGTGGAAGCGGCGTATCCTGGCCAAGTTGCTGGTGTGGCTGTGCAGGAACTACATTCACCCAGTGGGCCGTAAAGGACATGTATTGCTCCTGACCATAGTTACAGCTCCACATGTTGGCGCTGCCGTGCACTTTGTCAGACACCGACAGGCTCAAAGACTGGCCAACCTTATGTTCTGCATGTGTGTGCAGGGCTGGTACTGCCTTTTTGGCAAAGAAATGACGGCTTGGGACACTCACCTCGCCTCGGCACAAGCCATTAGTTCTCTGAAAGGTGCAGAGTCCACCACTTGGAAAGGGAAGAACTGCAGCACCAGCAACTTGGCCAGGAGCACTTTCAGCACCTGTGCCGTTGGATGAGTACACACATACTGTAGTCTCTTGGCAATCGCTTTGTTGATCGATTGATGACAGAATAAATGTCGAAGAGTAGGAGGACGAGGAGCAGGAGCATCAGGACCAGTAGCTGATGGGAAGGATAGACAGTTCCTTCTGCTGAGGCGGTGGAGCCTTGACTGCCCGAAATCATCTGCGTGCCACTGGGTGATGTATCGGTTTCTGCGGCAGGCTGGACCACCACATCAGAGCCACGGTTCACTAAGGCCACTTTATGGTGATGCGGGGCTGTGGTGCCAACATTGGCACCCTGGCCACACTTCACCTTCTGCCCACAGATTCTACATATGGCCATGTTCACATCCTCCGGCTGCTTAACAAAAAACTGCCACACCTCCAAGTAGGTGATTTTACCCCAACACTACGCACTGACTGGCTGCTACCGCCGCCTTCTCCGTGAACCTGTGCATCGCTACTTCCCGGGCACGTAGGCTCTTGTTAAGTGGGTGGTCTACCCCAGGCATGTTTGTCTCCCAACCTCCCACTGCTGCCACCTTGCTGACTCCCGGCCACGCTAGTGACTTGATGGCTCCGCAGCTGCCTCACAGGCAAGCTGTGACCCTCTTCTCCTGATGTTAATGAAGCCCCTTCATCACCCGGCTCTCAAGTGCAATCAGCTACATTATCATCATCGAGTACTGTATGCACATCATTGATGTCCTCCTCAACCATCTCTGGGTCAGGAACCTGATCGCTCGCAACACCATCTCCCACGCCACTCTCCTCATCACTACTTGCCTCCCTAGTGGAGGAAGCGGCGGATTGCCAATAGCTGCTGACTGTCTTATAGTAGATCGTCCTCACTGTATATTGGAGCTGAGCCCACGGCATACAATACTTCTCTGGCTGAGGGAACAGAAAAGGACAGAGGCAGGTTGAGGACAGGTGAGAGCACAGGACCTGCTCCCGGGTCATGCCAACTAATGGGTTGAGTCTGACAAGCCCACCAATGTCACTTGCGACAAAGTCGAAGATCGAGTCAACCATTCAAGAACCACTGGGTTGCTGATCAAGACACAACCACTAGCTGACACTGGGCGCTAAGGCCTCTCAAAGTGACCCCTGCTGCCATGGCCCCTTACTCTGCTGCGACCTCTGCCTATGTCAGAAACATTTAGGCCTCTGCCACTGCCATGTGCAGGGCCTGGCACTTCTCTGTCTGACATACTGTTCGATCAAATAAATAAACAAATAAATAAAAAGGATATTAAAACACCCAGTGTGAAAATTGAAGGATTATAAATATTTTTTAAATATAGATAGTGACATGGAAAATATTAAACAAAATCCACAAAAATTCTAAAAAATATGTTTAATATTAAAATTAGATTTAAACAATAGGTCATTTTCTGATGACACATTCCCTTTAAATATGTGTAACGCAGGCTGTCCTGATGTTTCTCATCTTCCATTCCTTGGTGTTAAAGATAGCAACAGGAAGGGGAAGGAGGTTTTACACAAGATCGGAGTGTGGAGAGGTGGGAAATCATATACTTTTCTATATCAATGTCTGCCAGCACATAGGAGAAAAGAAATCCATTTAGGAATTAATATATGCTAATTCATAAGAAGCTGCGGCATCCTGGAAACATATATTGAAAACGAAACTGACATTAACTAGTTCCTGACTGTCCATAGACATTTAATATCTGGACGGTCCACATTTATCTCTCCTTGCAGAGAAAGCATCTGCACATGTTGTGCAGCTGCAGGAGCAGGTGGCTGATTGTCAGTAACAGGATATCCATTGAGAAGCCTGAAATTGTTTTTAATATCTATGCCTTTTTCTTATCACTATACAGTATATACACCACTCAATGAGCATGGTGCCTATAGATCATGCAACAGCCATGCTGCTTCCTGATCCAGTCCTAAAAATGATATGATTGCTGGGGGCCAATTATCTGCACAAGCTGCTGGTTCAGCTCTGCTCTGTATATTAGAAGAATGTAGTACTTCTGAAACTAGGGTAATATGTCAGGCCCAGTTATAAAAAAAAAAATCTATAATAAAAATAAATGTAATGTTCAAATGTCCCCCAAAGTGTAAAATAAAAAATACACAGACAAAGGAAAATAAAAAATATATAATCTTAAACTATACAGCCCTTTTATCAAACAATCATCAAATTCAATTGCACTTTTTTTCTACTAAAATAAATTTGGAGAAATGTGAAAAACAGACAAGTTTTTCGCTATTTTGTTACATTCTTTCAGGTATAAAAATAAAAAAAATACTAAAATAAAAATATCACAAAAATAAAGTCTCACATATAACTGAAAAAAGGCTTAAAAAAATAACTGAGCAAAAAAAAAAAAAAAAGGACAGCACATTCAAAGTTGGGTGATAGGGGAACAACTTGAAATGGCCCAGCCGTGTTTAATATGTACTTACAATTTACATCAAACAAACATATGCTCCTGTAATGTTATTTTTGCTATTTAATGTGTACATTCTGAAGTACTTTATATACTGCATTGGTCTTAGAAAATAGATGTAAGTGTCTATCTATAGGGCTTCATAGCATGAAAAAAACGATCTATAACCGTGAAAACAAGGCTTATAACAAAGCAGTGGGAGAAACACAAAAATATTGACTTGTAATATGGTTCCACTTAAGCATAAGTTTTAAAGTATCTACAATGATGGTGAAGCGGTAGAACATTGAAGCAGAACAAATTATCTGAATAATCAATTGACTTTGCAAAACGTACTCAGACAGAATCTCCACAGTTAGCTCTCTGCTAAGCTTGGAAATCTGTAGAGCTGGAAATCTGTAGAATATCAACTCTTCATTTAAGCACTAAGTATTGGGCTAATGGCGCCTACAGCCCCTGTGGCTTTAGCTATAAAACTCTGGAGAGGGATATATTTATTTTGCTGATTTTTATGGTAAGCCTTTGATTTTCTATGCAATTCATTGGAAATCATAAAATGTTGCAAAAGGCAAACTCCTTTATGCTCCAATATTACGACAAACAAGAACAGGCCGGTCGTTTCTTAACCATTAGGCACAATGTGAATGTAAACAATGTCAGCACAATGGGTTTCCTGCCGATTTCATCTACTAATAAAAGCTCTCTACTGCTGCAGTTCCAGCTTAAAGGCCTTTTTTAACAAAAAGATTGTATTTACACC
The DNA here is from genome assembly GCF_014858855.1 of Bufo gargarizans. Classification (NCBI taxonomy): domain Eukaryota; kingdom Metazoa; phylum Chordata; class Amphibia; order Anura; family Bufonidae; genus Bufo; species Bufo gargarizans. The sequence goes on along the minus strand of NC_058083.1, from coordinate 470,282,653 downwards.
CCTGTAGAATCGCACTGTTGATTAACTATTCTGTGCGTGAATGATATTTTCTAAAGCAATTACTACTGGTGACTAGTCGGCAGGGGTCATATTCAGATTTGCGATATTTTACAATTATTTTGTAGAATATTCGTTATATTCTACAATTTTTTACTCGAAAAAATCGGCAAGGTAAAGATCGCGTAATATGCAAATATTACGCGATCAATATAGGTGTGGGTCAAAAAAGAATATACAGGTCCTTCTAAAAAAAATAGCATATTGTGATAAAGTTCATTATTTTCTGTAATGTACTGATAAACATTAGACTTTCATATATTTTAGATTCATTACACACCAACTGAAGTAGTTCAAGCCTTTTATTGTTTTAATATTGATGATTTTGGCATACAGCTCATGAAAACCCAAAATTCATATCTCAAAGAATTAGCATATCATGAAAAGGTTCTCTAAACGAGCTATTAACCTAATCATCTGAATCAACTAATTAACTCTAAACACCTGCAAAAGATTCCTGAGGCTTTTAAAAACTCCCAGCCTGGTTAATTACTCAAAACCGCAATCCTGGGTAAGACTGCCGACCTGACTGTTGTCCAGAAGGCCATCATTGACACCCTCAAGCAAGAGGGTAAGACACAGAAAGACATTTCTGAAGGAATAGGCTGTTCCCAGAGTGCTGTATCAAGGCACCTCAGTGGGAAGTCTGTGGGAAGAAAAAAGTGTGGCAGAAAACGCTGCACAACGAGAAGAGGTGACCGGACCCTGAGGAAGATTGTGGAGAAGGACCGATTCCAGACCTTGGGGGACCTGCGGAAGCAGTGGACTGAGTCTGGAGTAGAAACATCCAGAGCCACCGTGTACAGGCGTGTGCAGGAAATGGGCTACAGGTGCCGCATTCCCCAGGTCAAGCCACTTTTGAACCAGAAACAGCGGCAGAAGCGCCTGACCTGGGCTACAGAGAAGCAGCACTGGACTGTTGCTCAGTGGTCCTCCAAAGTACTTTTTTTCGGATGAAAGCAAATTTTGCATGTCATTCGGAAATCAAGGTGCCAGAGTCTGGAAGAAGACTGGGGAGAGGGAAATGCCAAAATGCCTGAAGTCCAGTGTCAAGTACCCACAGTCAGTGATGGTCTGGGGTGCCATGTCAGCTGCTGGTGTTGGTCCACTGTGTTTTATCAAGGGCAGGGTCAATGCAGCTAGCTATCAGGAGATTTTGGAGCACTTCATGCTTCCATCTGCTGAAAAGCTTTATGGAGATGAAGATTTCATTTTTCAGCACGACCTGGCACCTGCTCACAGTGCCAAAACCACTGGTAAATGGTTTACTGACCATGGTATTACTGTGCTCAATTGGCCTGCCAACTCTCCTGACCTGAACCCCATAGAGAATCTGTGGGATATTGGGAAGAGAAAGTTGAGAGACGCAAGACCCAACACTCTGGATGAGCTTAAGGCCGCTATTGAAGCATCCTGGGCCTCCATAACACCTCAGCAGTGCCACAGGCTGATTGCCTCCATGCCACGCCGCATTGAAGCAGTCATTTCTGCAAAAGGATTCCCGACCAAGTATTGAGTGCATAACTGAACATAATTATTTGAAGGTTGACTTTTTTTGTATTAAAAACACTTTTCTTTTATTGGTCGGATGAAATATGCAAATTTTTTTAGATAGGAAATTTGGGTTTTCGTGAGCTGTATGCCAAAATCATCAATATTAAAACAATAAAAGGCTTGAACTACTTCAGTTGGTGTGTAATGAATCTAAAATATATGAAAGTCTAATGTTTATCAGTACATTACAGAAAATAATGAACTTTATCACAATATGCTAATTTTTTGAGAATGACCTGTATAGCACTATAGTGATATATATTAGTTTTTTAGAATATTTGTCTTTTTCTTCCATCTGAAGTTATGATTCATCCCTGCTTAAATGACTTCAGATGGGAAAAAAAGACGAATATTCTAAAAAACAAATATATTCGATATTGTGCTATATATTATTTTTTTTTAGAATACTCGTAATATTCTAAAACAAGAATATATAGTGTAATTTTTGAAAAAAAACTAATGTAGAGTAATTTAGCTAATATAGTGCTATAATTTTTTTTAATAGTTGACATTTTTTTCCAATCTGAACTTCAGATGACAAAAAAATTACATTAGACAAAGAAGATTATAGCACTATATTAGCTACATTTCTCTATATTTGTTTTTTTAATATTCGCTATATTGCTATATATTCTTGTTTTAGAATATTATAAATATAAAAAACAAATATATTCATTTTTTAGAATATTCGTAATATTCTAAAACAAGAATATATACCAATATAGAGAATATTCGAAAAAAAAAAAACTAATATAGAGCAATTTAGCTAATATAGTGCTATAATCTTTTTTTTTAATAGTTAGACAAAGAAGATTATAGCACTATATTAGCTAAATTGCTCTATATTTTTTTTTTTGAATATTCGCTATATTGCTATATATTCTTGTTTTAGAATATTACGAATATTCGAAAAGACAAATATATTCGATATAGTGCTATATATTCGTTTCTTAGAATATTCGTCATTTTTCCCATCTAAAGTTATGATTCCTCCCTGCTTAAGTTGCTTGTGGGCCAATGACTCATTGGCCCACAAGCAAGAAGCAGAGAAGAATCATGTTTTTAGTAGTGATGAGCGGCAGGAGCAATTTTCGAATTTGTGATATTTTGGTAATATTTGGGCGAATATTTGCCATATATTCGCGAATTCGAAAATTCGTTATCTCCAGTCATTATTTTCTCAATTGCGGAATTTGGCAATTGAAAAATTTGCGATAAAAAATTGCAATCAAAGATATTGCTGCCTTCTTATTGGCCCACAAGTTAGAAGCAGGGAGGGATCATGTGTACTGATTTAAAAAAAAAATGAAACCACACTTATCTCTGCAGAGCTGGAACAGACTATATTCTAAATATTTGTGAATTCTCAAAGTGCCGATATTCGCGATAAAAATTCGCAATTCGAATATTCGTGATCAACACTACTGGTGACCACTAAAAGATTCAGCTAAAGAAAAAAAAATAAGCATGTGCCACAAGCCCCGGAGGAGTGGTGTGGAGGATAGGAGTGGTAGTGGCCCTGGCTTCAACAGTAACAGTGGCAATCCTCACATTGATGCTCCCTAGGGGCTAGGCAATTATCTTTCTTTCCTTGGTGCGCACCCTAATGTTGGGGACTCCTGCCTAATGTTAGTCCTTTTGCCCTTGGTGTTATGATTGTCATAGGGGTGCAAGACATCAGTTGTACGGAAGGTGCAGGAGTCAGTAACCAGGCCAGTTGTAATAAATAAACAAGTTCAGAATGGGTGTTGTAGTACATTCAACAACAATAAATACAGTTACAAGCGATTCTAAGTGCAAATCATCCCTGATAACAATGTTTGGATATAAGCAAGGGTGGGGGATAAAGCACTCCTTTCCTCTATCTTTCTAAAGTTCTCTCTCTGTAGAATCTAAAGCTGGTGATATGTTTCTTGCAAACTTTTCTGTAATTCATAGTCTAAGGGGTACAAGATTAAGATACAACTGGCCAGGACATTGTCAAAGTGTGGAAGGATATATTAACAATGTTCCTCTCACTGCAGTAAAGTCTTTATCAGTTTTAACAGCTAATAGCTTACCAACTTACTCCATGGAGATTCTGGACCTTCTAGTTCTTTCTTTCTTTGAACTAGAGATGGCTTTCTTGATGCAAAGTTCCAAAAAGTGGGCACATGTACAGTTGAAACCAGAAGTTCACATACACTATATAAAAAGACACATATGCATGTTTTTCTCAATATCAGACATGAAATCAGAATAAACCTTTCCTGTTTTTGGTCAATTAGGATTACTATAATTATTGGTATTTGCCAAAGCCAGAATAATGAGAAAGAGAATGTTTTAAGGCATTTTTATTACTTTCTGCAATGTCAAAAGTTTACATACACTAAGATTACTATGCCTTTAAACAATTTCGGACTGCGAATATGATGATGTCATGTGTTTGGAAGCTTAATTTATGGATGTATTTTAATGGACACCTGAAACACACTGCTTCTTTGTGTAGCATCATGGGAAAGTCTAAAGAAATCTGCCAAGTTATCAGGAAAAGAATTGTGGACTTGCACAAGTCTGGCTCAACCTTGGGGGCAATTTCAAGATACCTGAAGGTCCCTCGTTCATCTGTACAAACAATTATACGCTAATACAAACAAGATGGGAATGTCCAGCCATCATACCGCTCAGGAAGGAGACGGGTTCTGTGTCCCAGAGATAAACATGCTTTAGTCCGACATGTGCATATCAACCCAAGAACAAAAGCAAAATACCTTGTGAAGATGATGGCGGAAGCTGGTAAGATTGTGTCTATATCCACAGTGAAACGAGTACTATATCAACAAGGGCTGAAAGGCCACTCTGCCAGGAAGAAGCCATTACTCCAAAAGAAACATAAAAAAGCCAGATTAATGTTTGCAAATGCACACAGGAAAAAAGACCTACATTTTTGGAGACATGTCCTGTGGTCTGCAGAAACAAAAATTAAACTTTTCGGCCATAACGTTTGGAGGAAAAAGGGAGAAGCTTGGAAGCCTAAGAACACCATCCCAACTGTGAAACACGGGGGTAGTGGCATCAAGTTGTGGGCTTGTTTTGCTGCAAGAGGGACTGGTGCACTTCACAAAATAGATGGCATCATGAGAAAAGAAGATTTTGTGGAAATACTGAAGCAACATCTCTAGACATCAGCCAGGTGTCAAGCCCTGCTCTGACTATGTGCGTAGGTCGGCCAGAATGGCAGCACGTGTTTAGTATTTTGTTTTGGAGCCGTTCTGGATCCGCCTCCCATCAAGTGCACTGGGTGGGGTCATTCGTTTAAATAGCACTCCATCCCAGTGCTCTGAGCGGGTGATAGAAATCATTCTGGCCTTGGAAGCAAGGAAGGAAGATTGTTCCAGCTCTGCAGAGATAAGTGTGGTTTCAGTTTTTTGTTGTTTGCTTTCTTTGTTGTGTTGGTGTCATCTCTCCCATCCAGGTTCTGTGTGAGCAGGCTGCTCCTATTCCCCTTTTCACCATCTCAGGGAATCTAGGGTGTATTAGCCCAGGCACGAGGACACTTCATTCCTACCATCTAGGTCTGAATGTGGGCTGAGCAGAGCAGGGAGAGAAGTCAGGGATTTGCTAGGAGGTGACCCCTGCTTCTCGCCTAGAGCCTGGTTTGCAGGTTTATCTGTATGTCTGTTATCCCGTCCGGCGTGACACCAGGAAGTTAAAACTTAGGCAGAAATGGGTCTTCCAAAAGGACAATGACCCAAAGCATACTGCCAAATTGGTTACAAAGTGGTTTAAGGATAACAGGAGTCAATGTTTTGGAGTCGCCATCACAAAGCCCTGATCTCAATCCTATTGGAAATTTATGAGCAGCTATTCCGCCCAACTATTGTGAGAAGCTTGTGGAAGGATATCCAAAATGTTTGACCCCAGTTATATAGTTTAAGGGCAATGGTACCAAATATTAATGAAATGTATGTAAACTTTGCAGAAAGTAATAAAAATGCCTTTAAACATTCTCTCTCTCATTATTCTGTCATTTGGCAAAAAAATTATAATTATGGTAATCTTATTTGACCAAAAACAAGAAAGGTTTATTCTGATTTCAGATAATGAAAAAAACATGCATATGTGTCTTTTCATATAGTGTATGTAAACTTCCGGTTTAATTTGTATCTCAGCTCACTTTATAGGCTAACACACTCTACTCTAAACTAAGGGCAGACCTAAGTCCAGGACTGTGAACTCTGACTTATCCACACAGAGCTTTACTGGGTTATACAACACATCACAACATTATACAACAGGAAACAATTTGCAAGTACCCTATTGTGGGGTACCGCACACAGAGTTTGTCTTTAAAAGTGTTTTAGCTAAGTTTTCAATTTTTATTTATCTCGCACAACCTCTTTAAGTAATAGTTGGCCATTTCTGTTGGATACCTGGAAATGTAATACACTAAAAACATGTAATCTATCCCCTGAACTCCCTTGGATCATCTTGTAAACACGCTGGGGCTGATTTGCTAATCTTTTCTAAAATATAGACAGCTTAAAGTTAGACAGGCAGCCCAAATATGTGCCACATTTATCACACTTGCTTAGCCTGAATGATACATTTTGTGCATCGCTAGACATTTTTGGCAACTTTTATGCCGCCTTTTTTTTTTCTTTGGAACAGAATAATTAAGAAAAGTTTTGGTAAAATTTTGTCACAAATGGTCCAGTTTTAACCCCTTTCTGATATTCGCCATGCATCTATGGAAGATTTCTGGTCTTTAAAGATGGTGCCCACTCGGAAGCTAAGCAGGCGCCATAGCTGCCAGGTTCCTGCTGTTTTACACAGCAGACACTTGGAAGCAGATTCTGTGATCACAGACAACTTTGATCGCAGACTTTTAATCCATTGGATACCATGGGCAATATCAACCATGGTATCTGAGTGTTCATTTATTGGGACTGCAACAGTCTCATTAACTGAATGGCCCCCATGCGACAAGGTCGAGGGAGCTGTCCAGTTGCCATTGAAGTCTGGGGCCCTCTGAAAGCTCCAAAGCCTGCCATAGCAAAATTCCTATCAAGATGATAATGCACTGATTCTCGCATTAACTGCAATGGTAAATATGATATAAGCGATCATACAATTACATTTTAAAATCGCCTAGGGAATGCTGTAAAAACGAAGCCCATAAAACAGTGGAATTGTGTGTTTTTTACAATTCTGCCCCATGTAAAAAAAAAAAATTACAGCTTTTCACCACATTGCATGCAATAATAAATGGTGCTATTATCACACCAGTAAATGTGGACCACTGTTGTTGTGGCCAGGATCATTCCCAGTTCAATATAATCAAAAGCATGCAGTTTTCCAGATCTGACACCTATTATGCCATAAACAATAGATGGATAAATCACCTAAGGATGAACAAATCAATTCTAAACAAATCAGATTTGTTGTGGACTTCACAAAAATTAGTCTGCTAAACAAATTCAAAGCTTTTGCATTTTGTTTGTTCGAATCGCGTAAAAATGGCACCTAGCATCATGTTACTGCAGGTGCGTAACTACTATAGCGGCAGACCAAGCAACTGCTTTGGGGCCAAGGGCAAAAGGGGGCCCAGTCTTAGTTGGGATTATCTCATCTTCTACTGGAAATAAAAAACCTGATCAGGACTCTACCCTCTAAAGGAATAACTTTTAGCAAATGAGGCAGTGGAAAAATGGCCCATGGGTCATTCAAAAGGGTTTAGGCAGAAACCCCTCTGTCCTGTGTGGGGGGCCTGGTTTGATCGTTGCTATGGGGCCCTTACTTCTCTATGTATGTCACTGCATTACTGTTAATATTAATTGTGTCATTCCATTTCCTCTGAGGCGGAAAGATGCTCTGATTTACACATTGGACAGGAATTATTTTGCAACCTTGACTATTTAATTGTTGATCCTGAGACCTTTTGTTCTACTGTAGCCTCAAGCTACAGGGGCATCTTTTGGCAGTTACCTGTTACATTCTGATATCCGCATTCCTGCACACGCTCGTGATGATGTCATATCCCTGCGCCATAGGCTGGCGAGGAGTTGAACACGAGGAACACAGAGAGACTGCACACCAGACCCTGCCCTACACACACCACCAGCATCAAGAATCTTCCCTGCATGGACAGATGGCAGCTTCCCACACTCTGGAGTAATACCCATCCCCTCCCTTGCCTAGCAACTTCCTGCATAACTAAACCCTTTCAGTGGGCACTGTGCAAAGCCCTGCATTCCCTGAGCACTGCTGCCCTACCACTGTCTCCCTTCTAAACCCCTCACTGTCCCAATTCTTTACCCCCTCTATGCACAGCATTAAACCCCTTCACTCCTATATTGTCCTGTGCATTGTCCTCAAGATTACCCTTTAACCCATATAATATTAGGGATAGCATATATACGTGTGTGTGTATTTATATATTAGGTGAGGGAGGAGCCACTGGTATGAGTGTGTAATAGGTAGGTGGGTAGAGTGTTTAGAGGGTGTGGGTTTTTATAGTGTTCTATTGTTAAACGCAGTGTTGTTTGTTTATATATATATAATAGAAAATTGTATCTGAAGACATTGACAAAATATATTTCATTAATACACAGCGTGTCACGTCTCAATATGAGGACGCAAGTAAGGATGCAAGGGAACAGGACGCTATTGGGAGGCAGAGTCAGAGTGCCTCCCAATACCCCTTTTACACACTGCATTGTTGTATTTGTGTTAGTGGACACATAATTGTAGCATACCGTGTTTTTTATAGACATTTTAAGTACAATAATTTAATTGTTGAACCAGTGACATTAGACACCTAGTTGAAAGACAATTTGCCACAAACACTGCATTGTTACAGCTGTGCTAGCGGATGCATTACTACATCAGACCATGTGATTCATTCTGCCTTCATTGAGTCTTAGTGTGGTGCCTTCTTTTTTTCATAAGAAGATGCAACAAAACCCCACCACATGCAAAGGAAAACAGTCAAGAGATTCTTCCTGTTGATGACTTGTGTGAGAACAGTCAGCATTTACACTGCCATAAGGAGGAGGTTCAGGGGGATGCACGGACTCCATGAATAGCTGTGTTGGTAAAGGAAGTAGTGGTGCCTGTAGCCAAGGTGGTAGCAGTAAGGAAAGTGGTAGTGATAGTGGCACTTGGGACAGATACATAGAAGGGAATGAGAGAGGAGCCTAGGAGCCCACAAAGACATATCACAGTTTGATAAAAGTGGCGGGGAGGGTGAAGAGCGAGGACTATGATAATGATTATGTCTTGGACAGGACTTGGGAGCCGGATCGAGTGTTGAGGAGGAGGAAACTTCAGAGAAGGAGGGTGGGGGGAATTTTAAGAAGTTTGTTCAAAGTAAAGGTAGATTAACTCTACTTATCAGGGCAAATGATTGTGACACACACACGTGTATATATATATATATATATATATATATACATACATATATATACTGTATATATTATATATACAGTTGAAACCAGAAGTTTACATACACTATATAAAAAGACACATATGCATGTTTTTCTAAATATCTGACGTGAAATCAGAATAAACCTTTCCTGTTTTTGGTCAATTAAGATTATCATAACTATTATTATTTACCAAATGCCAGAATAATGAGAGATATAATGTTTTAAGACATTTTTATTACTTTCTGCAAAGTCAAAAGTTTACATACTGTACATTTCATTAATATTTGGTACCATTGCCCTTAAACTGTATGACTTGGGAGGTCTGAAGTAACGTGTATTTTACTAGTGCTAGTGATCAGGTCCCTAACTAGGGACAGGTATCCGGACCGGGTCGCCCTTCTTAGGGCTAGTGCTCTGTGTAGGTAGGCAGTATGGGAGCAGCCCCCTTCCCCCTTTGTTAGGGTTAGATAGGGCACAGTACCACTCTTGCCTCCTCTGACACTATGCCATCACTGGACGACGTCCGGTCCAGGCAATACCTCAGTCAAGTCGATCCTAGCTGTCTGGTTGGTCGGGTAAGACTGCGTGCACCCACACAGGTGTAGCAGATCTACTTACTTATATCTTGCCTACCAGCATTGGGGTGCCTTGTTTAGACCCCTTATTTGTATGTCTGTTATGTTGATGCATCCTTGTGGTGTATTTTTATTGCACATCGTATTAAAAGTTATATATTAATGAGCATATTCCCCCCCCCCCTCTTCTTGGTGGGCCCCTACTCGTATTGTATCTCTGAATATTAGTGAGGAAGACACACCTGAGCCTCATTCACTTGGGTCAAATGTTTTGGCTATCCTTCCACAAGCTTCTCACAATAGTTGGTCGGAATTTGGGCCCATTCCTCCTGACAAAACTGGTGTAACTCAGCCATGTTTGTTGGTTGCCTTGCTCGCACCTGCCTTTTCAGCTTTGCTCATAAATTTCCAATAGGATTGAGAAATTGACTTTGTTATCCTTAAGCCACTTTGTAACCAGTTTGGCAGTATGCTTTGGGTCATTGTCCATTTGGAAGACCCATTTCCGCCTAAGTTTTAACTTCTTGGCTGATGTCTAGAGATGTTGCATCAGTATTTCCACATAATCTTCTTTCCTCATGATGCCATCTATTTTGTGAAGTGCACCAGTCCCTCTTGCAGCAAAACAAGCCCACAACTTGATGCAACCACCCTGTGTTTCACAGTTGGGATGGTGTTCTTAGGCTTTCAAGCTTCTCCCTTTTTCCTCCAAACGTAACGATGGTCATTATGGCCAAAAAGTAAAATTTTTGTTTCTGCAGACCACAGGACATGTCTCCAAAAATGTAGGTCTTTGTTCTTGTGTGCATTTACAAACATTAATCTGCCTTTTTATGTTTCTTTTGGAGTAATGGCTTCAGCAACCCCAGATCATAGCACTGCCCCCACAGGCTTGTACAGTAGGCACTAGGTATGATGGGTGCATCCCTTCATCTGCCTCTCTTCTTACCCTGATGTGCCCATCACTATGGAACAGGGTAAACCTTGACTAATCAGACCACATGACCTTCTTCCATTGCTCCAGAGTCCAATCTTTATGCTCCCTAGCAAATTGAAGCCTTTTATTCTGGTTTGCCTCACTGATTAGTGGTTTTCTTACAGCTACACAGCTGTTCAGTCCCAATCCCTTGAGTTCCCTTCGCATTCTGCATGTGAAAATGCTCTTACTTTCACTATTAAACATAGCCCTGAGTTCTACTGTTGTTTTTCTTCCTTTTTTTCCTGCCACATTTCTTCCTCGATTACGATTGGTCCCCACTATCCTTCCAGTTTTTAATAATGCGTTGGACAGTTCTTAACCCAATTTTAGTAGTTTCTGCAATCTCCTTAGATGTTTTCTCTGCTTGATGCATGCCAATGATTTGACCCTTCTGAAACAGACTAACATCTTTTCCACGACCACAAGATGTGTCTTTCGACATGGTTGTTTAAGAAATGAGAAGCAACTCATTGCACCAGTTGGGGTTAAATAACTTGTTGCCAGCTGAAAGATAATCGCCCATGCAGTAATTATCCAATAGGAGGCTCATAACTATTTGCTTAGTTAAATCCAGGTGGCGACTTTTTTTTTGGAAAGGCAGTGTATATATATATATATATATATATATATATATATAGAGCAACAGAAATTCAGGGCAGCACACCTGGTTGCGGGTACTGGGTGCCAACGATGTCAACACTCACCGCAGTGTCGAATCAATGTAAAGAAATAATTCACCGCAGCACATCCAATGGTGAAAAAATGTGGGATCCTTTATTCACCCAAGCAGCGACGTTTCGGTCCGCTTACTGGGACCATTTTCAAGCAATGCATCATATACAACTGTGGGTTTTTATGTGATCGTGTCAAATTAGCATACATAAGTGATACTCCGGATGACAGTGCATCGCAAGATAGCACATCACCCGAGAATGCACCCTGGGTAGATCATCCTGATGTATATTTGGCCTACACATAGTATACTGTATTTGTATTACGTCACGTGATGGACCTCTCGCGACCATGTGATTATTTCTCCAGTGACGTCATGGACATGCGCAGCTTCAGTTCCAGGACGCCGTATCCATGTGGCATATGCTGGCAACTTTGTATCCACCTACCATTGAGCTCGCCTGATTCCATGCCTGGCCCTTCTACGATGTCACACACACAGGTGACAATTATTCACTATTGATTATCACTTATGCGAAGCATGTATATGTTTAATGTACTGATGTATTTTTATGTTGGAAATATATGGATTTATATGCCTTATAATACCATCTTTTGAATATGATGCTTCGATATAATTATATGAAATGCTTGATATTTTTTTCTTAATATTATTGATTAAGTATCACTTATGTATGCTAATTTGACACGATCACATAAAAACCCACAGTTGTATATGATGCATTGCTTGAAAATGGTCCCAGTAAGCGGACCGAAACGTCGCTGCTTGGGTGAATAAAGGATCCCACATTTTTTCACCATTGGATGTGCTGCGGTGAATTATTTCTTTATATATATATATATATATATATATATATATATATATACACACACACGTATATATATATATATATATATATATATATATATTTGAAAGAGGTTTCCTGAAAGAAAGATGTAAGATCAATAGTTCACTTAATGTGTCTTACAGTTGCATTATTTCCAGAACTTGTTGAGTAAAAGAGGGTAACGATCAATTTTTGAGAACACTAAAGAAGCTATCCAGCCCAGCAGTCAATACTATTCCACCATTTGCCATGTCACGTTCAAGTGAAATCATTATTTATTGCAATAGGAGCAGCATATTTTTAGTTGCAGATAATGCTGGATGTGCTGGTGACTCCTGTGCTTGGTTTGTTTACTTATATGATAAAATGTTATATATCTAAGAACAGAATTTCTAATATGAGATCAATATTAAATAGAGGGCTGTTCAGTAATTATCTGCCACAAGCCTTGAAAGGCAGATTCAGTCAATATATGATACTAGATATATACTTAGCCAGACATGCAACAGTAGCAAGCTTATTGACAAGAGTGAGACTTGGTCAAATAACTGATAACATGTATGGTAGTGATATACAGTAAAAGAATAAATACACCATATCAGTCTGTTCCCTTCATAATTAAAGGGAACAGACTTAATAGCTAATAGATATTTCAGACTAATATGGAGTTGTACGCTTTGGACAAATGGGAGATTTATCAAAACTGATGTAACGGAAAACTGGCTTAGTTGTTTTTTTTCAACACCAGACAAAATTTGTGCATGTAGTAGAGACCCTTAAAGGGTATTTTGTGGGCACTGCTACACTATGACACTATGGGGCACATTTATTAAGACCGGAGTTTTAGATGCCATTGTTAATAAACCACGTAACTGGCGGTGGTTCCGCCGAAGTTATGAAAAGGCAACAGCCTCTACATAACTTCAGAGCATTCATTGCCAGTTCTAAATGTAAGACAACTTCCGAGCTGTCTTACATTTATACCATTTTCTATGCCTGCTTTAAATGAGACGAGCCTGCCTACCCATCCCCTTTCCGCCCCACAATTTTTGTAAACAAAAAAATCCCAAAATGCCTGCCTAGTGCTGCTTTGAAGCATTTTTGTGACTTTTTCTTTTACAAATTGTGTGTTTGAGCAAATTTGTTTATGGTGTTTTTTTCTAGCCATGAGTTTGTTGTTTATAGGTCAGTATATGACCCTCTGATGCCGCTTCCTCTGTAGAGCAATGTAAAAATCTTGTTAAGAAAACGCTGTTTAAAAATGCCTTGAAAATGCAGAAAAAAATTTGATGGCTGTGTGACAAAATGCCAGAAAACAAGGTATTGTATTTTGCGATTTAAAAAAAAATGCCATTGACTCATGAAGCGCAATGCAAGAAATGAAAGAAAAATTCAACGAAAAAAATGCTTGTTTGCATTGTGTTTAGTAATTCCCATAGACTTAAAGGCAGTAACTAGAGGTGTCATGACAAATACTAAAAATGACTGCATGTGAACCCACCGCACAGTTTTTAGAGGCATTTTGTGCATTTTTTTCAGTTTTAGGCCACCTGTACATGAGTGCGGGTGAACGCTTATCAAATATGCACAAATTTCTGTGCCGATTTATGTGCTTTTTTGCAGCATATCAGTACCAAAATCTGCAATGTCTAACAGTCTTGGTGCGGATTTGATGTGGTTTTGCCTCAGATCTCACCCTTTTATTGAAAAGGGTAAAATCTGCAGGTAAAACCCAAAACATAATTGACATGCAGATTTGGAATGCAGTGCAGGTAAATTTCCACATGGAAAAAATCTGCAAAGTGTCTATGGGATTAGTGTAATCTCATCCACTTTGCTGGTACTGTAATAACACTGCATTCTTTTCTGCACAGGATTCCTCACTGAAAAAAGCACATATTCTGCAATGTGTGCAAGTAGTATTTTTTGCACCTGCAATTTTTGTTGCATTTTTGCAGTAAAAACACCAGCTCCACATGTTAGGTGAAAGTCTATGAGAAATCTGAAACACAGTACATGTGTTTTTATTTTTTTACTGTTGTTTTTTTTTAATTTACAGGACTTTTTTTTTTTAACACAACATGTTGAAGCTTTTGATATTTTTTTTCTGGTGTTTTGACATCTTCTTCTCTATATGGACACACATGCCATAAAAAAAATCATCATTCAATCATCACAAAAAAAAAGCCCAAAAGATGTGAGCTGGTTCTATGGCATCTTTTCAGTGTTGGAAAAATGCCAGAACAAAATCAAGTGTGTAGGGGCCCTAAACCAGAAAATCTTACTGGAAGCTTTCCAAAATGTTTTTTATGCTGTTCAGCCACAGAAAATGTTACATTTATTAAATGCTAAAAGTATTTTTTCTTCTTCTTTGATGTTTTTATTTTGTTTCCTGGAAATCTGGGAACGCGGGCCTCAGCGATCACTTCAATTAGGAAAACGCTGCAAAGGTAAACTAATGTACTCTAGCTTTTATGCCAGCAGCTGAATATATAGAGCAACAAAGAGGAGCTGGTCATTTATTCACAGTACATGTACCAAGGCATTAGTCATTATACAGCAGCAGGGATGTCGTTTTAAAAGCTTATTTTTAGAACAAAACTATCCTGGATTAAAGAAGACCTCAAGTTGTTTTGCACAACGGCGAGAATAAAAATGGTATAGAAGCCCTGGAAAGAAAATATGAGAAATAGAAGAAAAAAAACTGAAATCTAAAAAGCAAGCTCTTTTTGTTACATACATTATACAGATAATGAAGGGCTGTGCTTTAACGTTGCTTGCTGTTGCTTTCAATATTTTTCTTGATCTTTTTCAATATATATTGAAAGACAGCAAGACATACAGTCATGTGAAAAAATTAGGACACCCTTTGAAAGCATGTGGTTTTTTGTAACATTTTTAATAAAAGGTTATTTCATCTCCGTTTCAACAATACAGAGAGATTAAAGTAATCCAACTAAACAAAGAAAACTGAAGAAAAGTCTTTTCAAGATCTTCTGTAAATGTCATTCTACAAAAATGCCTATTCTAACTGAGGAAAAAGATAGGACACCCTCACATGTATTCCCTCTTAAATTGGCTCAGATCTCACACAGGTATATCACACCAGGTGCACATAATTAGTAGATCGTTACTCTGCATGTTGAATGAGGCTTGCCCTATTTAAACCTCAGACATTTAGTTTGGTGTGCTCCTGACTGTTGAAGTGAGAGTGAGCACCATGGTGAGAGCAAAAGAGCTGTCAGAGGACTTCAGAAAAAAGATTGTAGCAGCCTATGAGTCTGGGAAGGGATTTAAAAAGATCTCAAAAGATTTTGAAATCAGCCATTCCACTGTCCGGAAGATAGTCTACAAGTGGAGGGCTTTCAAAACAACTGCCAACATGCCCAGGACTGGTCGCCCCAGCAAGTTCACCCCAAGAGCAGACCGCAAGATGCTAAAAGAGGTCTCCAAAAACCCTAAAGTGTCATCTCGAGAACTACAGCAGGCTCTGGCTACTGTTGATGTAGAAGTACATGCCTCTACAATCAGAAAGAGACTGTACAAGTTTAACTTGCATGGGAGGTGTGCAAGGAGGAAACCTTTGCTTTCCAAGAGAAACATCGAGGCCAGACTGACATTTGCCAGAGATAAAGTTGACAAAGACCAGGACTTCTGGAATAATGTTCTTTGGACAGATGAGTCCAAAATTGAATTATTTGGACACAACAGCAGAGGACATGTTTGGCGTAAACCAAACACAGCATTCCAAGAAAAGAACCTCATACCAACTGTGAAGCATGGAGGTGGAAGTGTCATGGTTTGGGGCTGCTTTGCTGCAGCAGGACCTGGTCAGCTCACCATCATAGAATCCACGATGAATTCTACTGTGTATCAGAAGGTGCTTGAAGAACATGTGAGACCATCAGTTAGAAAATTAAAGCTGAAGCGGAACTGGACCATGCAACATGACAATGACCCAAAACATACTAGTAAATCAACCAAAGATTGGCTGAAAAAGAAGAAATGGAGAGTCCTGGAATGGCCAAGTCAAAGTCCAGATTTGAATCCCATTGAGATGCTGTGGGGTGACTTGAAAAGGGCTGTACGTGCAAGAAACCCCTCAAACATCTCACAGCTGAAAAAGTTCTGCATTGAGGAGTGGGGTAAAATTTCCTCAGACCGATGTCGAAGACTGGTAGATGGCTACAAGAACCGTCTCACTGCAGTTATTTCAGCCAAAGGAGGTAACACTCGCTATTAGGGGCAAGGGTGTCCTATCTTTTTCCTCAGTTAGAATAGGCATTTTTGTAGAATGACATTTACAGAAGATCTTGAAAAGACTTTTCTTCAGTTTTCTTTGTTTAGTCGGATTACTTTAATCTCTCTGTATTGTTGAAACGGAGATGAAATAACCTTTTATTAAAAATGTTACAAAAAACCACATGCTTTCAAAGGGTGTCCTAATTTTTTCACATGACTGTAGGTGCAATGCCTGTCTTCCAATATCATCAAAAAATGTCTAACCAATCTTAACTCGAAATTATTTACTGGTTAGGGTTACAGCAGAGCTAAATATGTTGCTTAGAGGGTAATAAGCCAACAAAATTCACCCCAAATCTTCCCCCTCTATGCAGATCACCATATTTTCCTACTTAGTTTGTATACTATGTCCTAATCCAAGCATGTGCCCTCCAACATGACCGAGGACTGGGTGCCATCTTCTTTAACTGATTCTGGTTCTGTCCCAGACTCAATATTTAAATTAAACATGTATCCTCTTTAATCTCTGCTCTTGGGTTGCAACATCCCAAAATGGGCAGCACCAGACGACGAGCATTATAGATCATGCACTCGAACGTATTTTTTTTCCGTGTCCGTTTTTTATTCTGTGGCCTGTATGTGGAACCATTCATTTCAATTGGTCTGCATTCTGTTTACATGTGTCTGCATGGTCGTTCTGCAAAAAAGATAGAACATATACTTGTCACCACCAGACATCTGAGAAGCTCTGGCAGATGCCTTTCAGAACCTCCTCCTTGAGCTTCCTTTGTTTTGCTTTCAGTTCCTCATCTCGTTAGCCTCTCTCAGCTGTCATGTAGTTGTACTGATTACATCTCTTTAAATTCCTCCCCATAGTGCATCAGGTTGCGGTTTATATTACTTCCTGGAGTGTGTGTGAATGCTGATCCTACTTCACAGTCTTCTACAAGATAAGTGTTGTGCAATTCATTTGTGTTTTTCTGTTTGCTGGATCCCAGGTGACCCTGACTCCCTCCGTATCTAGTGTAGGGAGCCGGTGGTCGTGTCCCCTCACTATTATAGGGTGTTCAGGTGTTATACAGTCGAGGTACGAGGATATGCGATCATCTACCATTGGGATTTTCGCATAGGCTGAGCAGTAAGGGAGAGAGCCAGGTCTGATGCAGGGGTCTCCCTTTTTGTTCCTTAGTTTTGGATCCAGTGAGTCGTATATTCATTTTGTGTTGTCTTGTTTCCTGTACACCTTCCGTGACAGTACTATTCTTGTCTATTTTGCAGACAAGGGCAGACATTGTTACAATGGATGTGCAACAAAAAAAATTGATGCAATACGGACGTCACATGGACTTTATCCATATTTTTTGCGGATCCGTGTTTTGCGGACAGAAAAATACATAAGGTCATGTGCATGAGCCCTTAAATATAAACTTTTTGCATCACTCCCCATGCCTGACAGATTAATGCAAGATATATTTTTTCATAGATAGCCATCACAGGATATCCTAAACCCAGAGGGAGGGATAAGAAAAGACACTTGAGTATTGTAGGACTGATACATAATATGAAGATGGTGAGAAAATAGGGAAACATTTGTGTAACTGGCATAAAACAAAAAATATAAAACATAAAACAAGGGGCCATAAAAAAAAATGTGCCCATTGTGATAAAATTGTCAAATAATCTATACTATACCATCTGATCCACTGCTTTTCCTGGACTACTAATCAGATTTTTCTTGTGGAGGTTTGTTTGCTTGATTTCAGTGATGATGTGGACCCATAAACCCCACATGCCCACTAGAGCCAATCACTTACCTCACAAGTGGGCTCATTCCATGCCAATGACAGGCTGCAGAGGTGACATGGGTATATGGGCACGCCTTCACAGCAGCCAAGTAAATAAAGCCTGGTAAAGAGGACCAGAGTGGCAGCATTGGAACCACGGAGGAAGGAAGAAAGGATGAGTGAATTGATTATATTTGGAAAATTCAACCACAATTTTTGAAAAAGTTCTGAAATTACTGGATTTTGTTTGTTTGTATATGTATGTGCATATGTGTAAGGCCTCATGCACATGGCCGTTGCCCGGGCTTGGCCGTATTGCGGCCTGCAAACAGAGGGTCCGCAATCCGGAGCTGCGGTGCGGAACAGAGGCACAGAATCCACGTGCCTCCGGATCACAGACCCATTCAAGTTCCTGTTGCATGAGTTGTCATCCGTTTTAGCCATTTCCATCTGAGATCCATTTTTCTTTTTTTTTTTACTGAAAATAAAGTCCTGCAGGCAGTACTTTTGTTTACGTCTAAAAAAATGGATCTTAGACAGAAGTGGCTCAAACGGATGACAACTCATGCAACAGGGTCCATTTTTTTACTGGATCCTGTAAAAAAAAAAAATGGATCTTATGCAATCCTATGCATAACTGATGCAACAGGATCATTTTTATTTTTTTTACAGGATCCTGTTTTTTTGTTTTTTTTTCCTCTCCCTCTTCTTCTGATGGATCAGAAGAATGGAAAGCTAAACGGTGATGTAAATGCACCCTTATTTGGTTTAACCAGATAATGCTCAGGGTGGATATTACCTAGAGCTCCTCTCTACATTCAAAATTGACTATCCACTTCTTCCAGTGATTCCACTGGCAATTTCTATGACAATTTCTTGATAAAAGAAACAAATTATAATGTTAGCATATGCATCTGAATGCTAAATGACCTGTATTTATCTGAATCTATTTTTGTCAAAAAGTAATTCATCTCTACATGGCCAATATTTGACATAAATAATTCATAGTTTAATCTCCACTTGTATGGCTTACACCAGGCATGTCCAAACTGCGGCCCTCCAGCTGTTGCAAAACTACAACTCCCAGCATGCCTGGATAGCTTACAGCTATTAGGGCATGCTGGGAGTTGTAGTTTTGCAACAGCTGGAGGGCCGCAGTTTGGACATGCCTGGCTTACACAAAACAAAGAGCGGATCAAAGACTTTAGCTCTGTTCCTGGTTTCTTTGAGTTGTTTTTATGTAAAAATTCTCTACAACTCTACAGTGACATAAAGTATTTGCCCCCTACCTAATTTCTTCAGTTTGTCCATATTTGTGACACATAAATGTTTCAGATCATCAAATTACTTTTAATAATAAAGATAATGTAAGTAAACACAAAATGTTGATTTTTAAATGATCTTTTTATATTTGAAGGGAAAATACTGCTTAGCCCTACCTAGCCATATGTGAAAAAGTAATTCCCCCTTAGATACTAAGCTAAACAGTTGGGCCTCTTCCACACTATTGTATGGCTATTTCAGTGTTTTGCAGTCCGTTTTTCATGGATCTGTTGTTCTGTTTTTAGTTTCTATTGTGTTTCCATTTTTCCGTTCCGTTTTTCCGTATGGCATATACAGTATACAGTAATTACATAGAACAAATTGGGCTGGGCATAACATTTTCAATAGATGGTTCCGCAAAAAACGGAATGATATGGAAGACATACGGATGCATTTCCGTATGCATTCCGTTTTTTTGCGGACCCATTGACTTTAATGGAGCCACGGAACGTGATTTGCAGCCAAATATAAGACATGTTCTATCTTTGCACGGAACGGAGATACGGAAACACTGAGCACATTCCATTTTTTGGGCGGACCCATTGAAATGAATGGTTCCGTATAAGGACCGTATACGGAACGCAAAAAACGGCCCGCAAAACGGGAAATAAAAAACAGTAGTGTGAAAGAGGCCTTAACCAAATTCATTTGATAATTGGGTTCAATTACACTAGCCGGACTCAGGCATGATTATTGACTGACCTGTTCTGTCTAAACCACACTTAAAGAGGACCTGTCACCGCTTCTGAAATGTCTGAGGTAATAGCTTCATGCATTCCCTAAGTAGTAACAATTCTGGAGCATCTATTCCTATGTCTGTATGTTATGCCATTCCTTTATTATTTGCACTAGACTAGAAGGTATAAATTAATTGCTATTAGCCTTCAGTAAGGGTACAGAGGGGCGGTAACCATTTGGGGGTGTCCCTGCACAGACTGACTCTATCCAATCAGTGCTGCTATTTTCAGACTGTGTAGGGACACACCCCTAACTGGTTACCTCCCCTCTGTACCCTTACTGAAGGCTAATAGCGATTCATTCATAACTTCAAGTACAAATAATAAAGGAATGGCAGAACATACAGACATAAAAATAGATGCTCCAGAATTGTTATTACACGGGGAATGCATGGAGCTATTAAAACAGGAATGTCAGGAGCGGTGACAGGTCCTCTTTAATCAGTACCTGTCTCGCAATGTGCAGCAAGCTAGAAGGTATTAAAAACCAGCACAAGATTTCACATTCTGAGGAAATCTACCAGTCAAAGCCACTGCTAAGGCATGGGGGCTCTAAAGAACCACAGCGAGAGCCATTATATACAAACTGATAAAATTTGGAACAGTGCGAACTTTCACAGGAGTAGTTGGCCTAAATTTCACCAAAAGTCATGGATGACTTATTTAGGATGTCACAAAAAAAACTTATTTAAATCAAAAGAACAGAAGGCCTCACTTAAAGGGTCACTCCAGCAAATAGCATTTATTATGTAGAGTAAATTGATACAAGGCAATTACTAATGTATTGTTATTACACATATTGCTTCCTTTGCTGGCTGGATTCATTTTTTCATCACATTATACACTGCTTGTATCCATGGTTACAACCACCCTGCAATCCATCAGTGCTTACACACTATAGGAAAAATAGCTTATTGCCTATGTGCGCTCCCATGGTCCCGGCCCCCAGAGAGGCCAGCGCTTTTTCCTACAGTGTGCAAGGATGGCCACCACTCCTGGACTGCAGGGTGGTCATAACCATGGAAATGAGCAGTGTATAATGTGATGGAAAAATGAATCCAGCAAGCAAAGGAAGCAGTATAGATAATAACAATACATTAGTAAGTGGCTTGTATTAACTTCTTCTACATATTAATTGCTATTTGCTGAAGTGAGACAACCCCTTTAAGTTATGGGCAATACACACAATTCTACAATAAGAAAGACACTGGACAGAATGGCATTTATGGGAGGTCTTCAAGGCACAAACTACTGGTGATCAAAAATAATACAAAGGCTTGTCTAGCATTTGCCAAAAAACATCTAGATGACTCACAAGCCTTTTAGGTTAATATTCTGTGGACTGAAGAGTCAAAGATGGTCATTTTTGGAAGATGTGTCTTACGTGGTGGTAATAGTGTGATAGTCTGGGCTGCTTTGTTTCTGCATACATGAATGACTTGTC
This sequence comes from Bufo gargarizans, assembly GCF_014858855.1. Classification (NCBI taxonomy): domain Eukaryota; kingdom Metazoa; phylum Chordata; class Amphibia; order Anura; family Bufonidae; genus Bufo; species Bufo gargarizans. Next base: position 470,261,029 of record NC_058083.1, on the reverse strand, counting down.
ATAATTGATGGATCCCTGAATTCTCATCTCTATCATAAAAACCTGAAGGAGCATGGCCACCTATCCATTCTTGACCTAAAGCTCAAGCACAGTTGGGTAATGCAGCAAGACAATGATCCAAAGCTCAAAAGAAACAAAATTTATGTTTTGGGGTGGCAAGTGAATGTCCTGACTTCTATGTCATTGAGATTTCCATTGAGATGATGTGGCAAGACCTTAAAGGGACACTGACAGGCCCAATAACCATAATTAGCTGTACATATGCATGCACAGGTCTTCTAATGTGCATTAAAAACATATAAGTATAACCCCTGTCCACATTATGAATACAGTTAACTCACGTTTTATAACCTGAACTAATCGCTGTTCTTTCTGCCCAAGGGGTGGGGTTTTAGCTTCTCTTGTGCCCAGCCAGCACCAGCCCAACCACTGTTTTTGAAGCGCCGCCCAGTTCATCAATATTCACTTAGCTGGGCGGCTTCTGCAGTCCCCGACCTTCCGAGATCCGGCGCATGCCCAATAGAAATCTATGGGCATCGGAAGCAGCAAAGAAAAGACCTGACTTGAGAAAGGTTCTGTGAGAGAACCGAAACGTTGTCTTATTTTTGACATGTGTGAATAAAACTACACATTTTTCTATACTTTAAGGAGTGCTGCGGATTTTCTTTGATATATATATATATATATATATATATATAGCACTATATATTCACAAATATTCACGAATTCTCGAAGTGGCGATATTTGTGATTAAAATTCGCAATTCGACTATTCGCTCTCAACACTAGTTATAACATGGTTATAACGTAAAATGAGGGAATCCATAAGACAGAAATCAAAATGAAAACCTTTAAGAGGCATTCTGTTTTGATCCGTCATAATAAAAGTCTATGGGCAAGCATAACGGATTTGCATTATGCAGGACAGAAACAAAGTCCATGTATTTCCATATTCGAGCCAGCAAAGGAGGCAATGTGGACAATTACAATACATTAGTAAATGACTTGTCTTAACTTAGTCTACATGATAAATGCCATTTGCTGAAGTAAGACAACCCCCCAGTCAGAGGGTGCCTGAGATATAGGTTCCTTGGTGACCAGCAAAGATGTTTTATAGTCTAGTTTCACCTGCGATTTACCTGCTTTTATCTTATGCTATTTCCTGCCTTTGTTCCTACTGTGCTCAAGACCTGTTTCTACCATTTATGTATTACCCTGCACTTCTAATTTCAGTTCTTTTTATGTTTGAGTTAACCCTGTCCGTCTGCCTTGTCTGTGTTCCTGCCAAGTATCTAGCCTGCCTACTTTGCATCTTCACTACAACCCTGTCTGCAAGTCCATCCTCTGTCTTCCTTCATCTACACTACCAATGTGCTGTCTGTATCTCCAAAGCCAGCATTTAAGCCTAAGTGACTGTACAGACTGCACCTGCAGTTTTGGTGTGGCATCTGTATCCTGAGCTTCTGATGTTTGCAACATAGTCCCTGACCCCCTGTGGGTCAGCCGCAAACTATACTGGGACTATCCCAAGAGGTCGCAGTCTGGTTGCTTTCCTGCAGCGAAGTCCAGATCCCTATACAGGGGTTAAAGGGTGAATATCAGAATAATGCTTTTCGGTTGTCCCAAAGCTGAAACGGTTAATTGTCACAGTGGGTCCACACTCACTGATCCGTAAAACCAAGGCTTGTTAAAAAGTCCTACACTGACTTATAGGGAGCAACTTTCAATAGGTGGCACTAGTGAGACAATTCTCTTTCTTTGGGAGATACCTAATTGAAGTCATAGGGAAATTTTCCAATTTATCCAGCCTACTGTATGACTCTCTAGTGTCAACATTTAACATTAAGTATTTGTTCTGCCTCATCGATTCTGAGCTGAAAATTGATTCTTATTGAAATAGCTTTCCTTATAATACGTGCAAATCATTACCTTGAAAATAGCACCATCTGACTTTTAGCTGCCAGAAACAGTACGTTATTCAGCCTTACTAAGGCCAATTAACAATTAGCTATAATAGAAGATTAAGAGGCACAGTCAATTCTGTCAGCTTTAAAACTCTACATCCAAAAGACCCACCACCCTGTAATCTATCATTGACTTTTACAAACTCCGTCCACATCTGCACATACGGTAGGTAGGTAGATAGGCTTTCCTTTCTAGAAACAGGGCCACTCCTGTCCATGGACTGTGCATAGCATTACTACTCGGCTAGGTTTATTTGAATGGGATTGAGTTGCAATATTAGACGCAGTCCATGAACAACAGTGGAGCTGTTTCTTGTTTAAAAGTAGACCCTCTATTTTCTACTATTATACAAATCATTTACTAAACCAAGTACTATTAATATTAAATCTCTCTACTTCCAAGTTCCTATATACTCAAATAAAGGCACTTTCCTACAAAGTAATTATTGCCTATTCAAGGGCTTGGTTAACAATATATGATCACTTGGACCCCCCCAGATCGCTAGAACTGGGATCCAAGTCCTTTGTTCCTCCTCACCACATGACCCCACAATGAGTGACTGTGGGGCGTGTGTCCTGTATCTCCATTCAAAGTCTATGAGACCTACTGAAAAAGCCATCTCTGCCATCATGAATTGAGGAGCTACAAATAACTCAGGATCCCTATTGTAATGATTGTGAAGGTCTTAGCCATGGGTCCCCTAGCTACCAAAGGGATAGGTTATAAACATGTTGTATAGCATAGTAACATAAAATTGTAATATATTAGTCAATGGTTCGCCTTCATATAAAATTAGGAAATTACAGTAGAACTTCTTAGTAGTTTTTGACATCAAGATGTAATTGTACAATAAAATTGATATTTTATGAAAACTGAGAGCCTGTGTGAAATTACCAACATATTTTTATACTATCAACTAGAGATGAGCAAATCTATTCGCAGATTCGGAGATTCGTTCCGATTCGTTCATTTTTAGGCAGAGAATCGAACCCGAGTCTTTTCTGATTCGTTTCGGACGAATTTTGTAAAACGGCCCCAGTGCATAAGCAATCAATAGTGTTCTGTCACCACCAAGCAGGAGACAATTGCAGTCAGTTGCGGCCAAACAATAACCGCAGTTTGCGGCGGCAACGATAAAAGTAGATACAGTTAAACCTGATAGTGTATCAGACCGAGGGGACTGGCGAGGGAAAATGAAAAAATTCTTAAAGAATTAACTAAACGAAATAGGAACTTTTCATAAAAAAAATCTGTGTTCTAGAGGACTAGAGGGGGTGTTATACCAATTTCCAGGGCAAGTTGAGCAACTTTGGTTCCGAACAAATAGATTCGGACCCCAACCGAACTTTTATAAAAATTTGGCGAATCCGAAATGAACCGAATCTTGGAAGATTTGCTAATCTCTACTATTAACCAACTCACCCATCCACTGTCCGTAGTGTGATATATTGTGTAAAACTGTCAGGTCTACGGCATTCCTTCCCTGTGATGCAAATGCTATAGGACACCATTGCATTATCACCAAACGACAGAGCTAGAGTGGGACCTTAAAGGGCTTCTGTCACCCCACTAAACCTTTTTTTTTATTTTTTGTTTACTTATAATCCCTATACTGCGATTTATGCCTACATAATCGAATTAATCATTTTGGTCGAGTAGATTTTGTTTAAAACGTGCTTTTAAAATATGCAAATTACCTTGCTACCAGCAAGTAGGGCGGCTACTTGCTGGTAGCAGCAGCATCCTCCGATCCTAAAGACGCCCCCTCCGCATGTTGATTGACTGGGCCAGGGAATGGGATCGTTCTCTGCTGGCCCTGTTTGAATTCAAAATCTCGCGCCTGCGCCGTACCTGTCTTCAATTGGCGCAGGCGCACTGAGAGGCGGCCGCTCGCTAGGCCACTCTATCCTCAATGCGCCTGCGCCGGGTGTAAATGTGACGTCATTGGCGCAGGCGCATTGAGGATGGAGCGGCCGAGCGAGCGGCCGCCTCTCAGTGCGCCTGCACCGACTGAATACCGTTACGGCGCAGGCGCGAGATCTTGATAGCAGACAGGGCCAGCAGAGGACGATCCCGTTCCCTGGCCCTGTCAATCAACATGCGGAGGGGGCGACTTTAGGATCGGAGGATGCGGCTGCTACCAGCAAGTAGCCGCCCTACTTGCTGGTAGCAAGGTAATTTGTATATTTTAAAAGCACGTTTTAAACAAAATCTACTGGACCAAAATGATTAATTAGATTATGTATGGATAAATCGCAGTATAGGGATTATAAGTAAACAAAAAAAAACGGTTTAGTGGGGTGACAGAAGCCCTTTAAACCAATGTTAGAACCTGTCATGGTTGTAAGCCCTTATCCTTACCATATTTGAAAGTTATAGTCTTCAGCTTCCCTCACCATTATGGAATTGGCAGCTCAAACTAGATCCTACATATTTTTTCTTCTACTAATACCTCCTATTAAGTCTATCTGTCCTCCCTAACTATTAGGCCATACCTCAGAACCAAGTCATGCAGGTCCCTCCACTAGTTGTATGCCCTTGGTGGCCTCTCATTAACTACATTTTTATTGGTGGAGAGCTCCATGGTTATATAGTCTGACAAAATTGCCTTTGATTTCCTATTATTGTTCAAGCACAAAACTCACTTGCTGGTATTTTGACAAGCAAAAGTCTAAGGAAGAGCCGTAAATGCTGAAATGATTGATATGTTTGCTTTTCCCCTCCAGATCGTTCTTCAGTGATATACTGTAGATGCCCTTTCAAGCAAATTGTGATAAACTTTGTGTAATGTTCGAAGAAAACGTTCTACCTTCTTTTTTGTGTTTGTTTTCTCAGCATAAAATGTTAAAGTTGTTACATTTACAAGGAGTTAATATTTCAAAATATTACCCAACACTTCCAGCTAGACAGGTACATTTATGAAAGCTGATGCCGGTTAACCTCTGTCCACATCATAATGAATTTGATTTCTTATAATTGGATATTGCCTTTAAAGGGGTTGTCTGGGTTCAGTGCTGAACCCTGACATACCCCCATTTTCACCCAGGCAGCCCCCCTGACATGAGCATTGGAGCAGTTCATGCTCCAAAGCTCTCCTTTACCCTGCGCTAAATCGCGCAGGGCAAAGGCATTTTTTGGAGATCCGGTAACATACAGGGCTCTCCATGGGGCTGCCAGGAAACCCAGTGCTACCCTAGCTAGTAAAACGGCTCGGGCAGCGCTAAAGCCCGCCCATCAGAGCCGGTGACGTCACAGAACACACTGCCGGGCGGAAGCTTCCGCCCGGCAGTGTGTTATGATAAACGAAAGAGCCTGTGCCCTGCGCGATCTAGCGCAGGGCAAGGGAGTGCATCGGAGCTAGCCTCAGGGGGGCTGCCTGGGTGAAAATAAGGGTATGCCCGGGCTCAGCTCTAAACCCGGACAACCCTTTTAAGTTGTTGTCTACCAGTATTAAATTTTTTATACATGGTTCACGGTGGGTTAAAAATGAAGAGCAGTACTAATCTTCACTGCTCCCTTACCGCTGCCATACCAGGACCCTGTTGCTCTCCGCTTCGTAGTCAGCTTTTGACTGGCAGGAAATGCTTTGAAATGTACGCTCAGTCAATCACTGGCAGAGGCTGGTCTCCCCTGAGGACAGTGATTGGCGGAGCAGGCTTCTGCAGGCATTTATCGCATCTTACAGTGTAACTGTAATTCTTTTGTTTTTGTAATGGGTAGGGGCAGTGATACTGACCATTTTTGTAATATACTTTAATTACTGAAATTGTATGTTTCTATTAGAAAATAGCTAGCTCTAAAGTGGCCTATTATGTGCATTAGCAACACTTTAGCATTAGCGTGTAGTAAACAGAATACAGGGATTGTTGCTAATGCACAAAAATGGGCCATTTTAGAGCTATTTTTCTAATAGAAATGTATGATTTCAGGAATTAAAGTATATTACAAAAATGGTCAGTATCACTGCCCCTACACCATATAAAAAAATAGAATGACAGTTCCACTTTAAGCCGAAACCAGTAACGGTGACTATTAGGCTACTTTCACATTAGCGTTTTTTTGCGACTCCGTCAAGGATCTGCAAAAATGCTTCCGTTACCATAATGAAACTGTATGCATCCATCATGAATGGATCCGGTTGTATTATGTCTTCTATAGCCATGACGGATCCGTCATAAACACCATTGAAAGTCAATAGGGGACAGATCAGTTTTCTATTGTGTCAGAGAAAACGGATTCGTCCCCATTGACTTACATTGTGTGCCATGACGGATCCGTCTTGCACCGCACCACATCGCGGACAGAAAAACACTGCTTACAGCGTTATTCTGTCTGCGATGGGAGTGCAACCAAACGAAACGGAATGCATTTTGGTGCATTTCGTTCAGTTCAGATTTGTCCCCAGTGACAATGAATGGGGACAAAACTGAAGCGTTTTCTTCGGCTATTGAGATCCTATTACGGATCTCAATAGCGGAATTGAAAATGCTAATGTGAAAGTAGCCTTTGAGATGAGCGAATTATTTAAAAAAATCTATTTGGCTGCTTTGCCGAATTTAACCAAAAAATTGGTATCGAGACAAATTACTTTGTCGCTAAGCACATTTCTTTGTGAGTAGTGGGTGCAATGACAGGGACCGGCACCATCTTGCTTGAAGATCTGGCGTGAAATCTTGAGTAGCCCGTGTTTACGTCATCACGCTGCCCAGCGTGGTTGGTGACGTCTTACGTCACAGCACACGGTATTTCGTGCGAGATCTTCAAGCAAGATACCAGCGGCTGACCCACGAGAGCAAATGGATGAGGTAAGTATGTTATTTATTAATTTATTTATTTTTTCACCTTATTTCAGGTCAAATCCATTTGATACCACGAAGCACAAGGACATTTGACTTTGCAGCAAATAGAATTTATCCTGAAAGACTTTGATTCGCTTAACACTAGTGACTATAGATTATTTTCTATTTTTAACCTATTGTATGCCATTTATAAAAAATATTATACTGCTAAACAAACCCTTTAAAGTGGACATGTAACCTCTTCTGACATGTCTGTTTCAATAGCGACTTTCCACATGTAATAACAAATCTTATTCTTATGACTCTATGATGCACCATTCCTTTATTATTCCTGCCAGAGGTTATGAATTAATCACTAGCAGTTTGCAATAAATGTCCAGAGGGGTGTTACCAGTTGGGGGTTCTGTCCCTGCACAGTCTGACATTGACAGCACTGATTGGATAGAGTCAGACTGTGCAGGGACACACCTCCAACTGGTAACACCCCTCTGCACCCTTACTGCAGACTGCTAGCAATTCATTTATAACTTCAAGCAGAAATAATAAAGGAAAGGCACACCATAGAGCCATAAGAATAGATGCTCCAGAATTGTTATTACAAGTCCTCTTTTAATGTGGAGCCCTCCTTAAAAATTGACAACTTTGTAATGACACTGCATTACTTGGCTTGTGAGTTAGCCCTTTTCATGTTTCATTCATAACCTGTATTCATAATTGTACCAGTTACTGCTGGAGATAGGGGACATGTCTGTTGACAAGCTGTCAACTAACAGGTTAGATAGACCCCCCAGCAATGCAGTATTTTGTTTATGCAGTGGCCAGGTTTGAGGTGACCCCTAACACTATGCTGGATCACCCGGTCACTGTTGAGGTGTCGCCACGTGTTGCTGCTCTCCAGACAGTATGTTAAGGCATGGTGCACCCCAATTGGAAATGAGTCCAGAGAGTCAGGGATTGCAGTAAACTAGTATGCTTCTTTAATGGAGGAACATAAAGGTGTTATCCTGGAAAAGATAATGATAACTTATCCTCAGGATAGGTTATCATTGTCACATCAGCGCGGATCCAAGTCTCGGAATCCCCACCGATCAGCTGTTTCAGGGAGCCACTGTGCTCACCAAAGTTCTGGTGAGTAATGCAGGCTCCTGGCAACTTTCCATGGAAAGCGCTCTACATCATATAGTGGCAGAGCTTGGTATTGCAGCTCAGCGCCATTGACTTGAATGAGCTGCAACTAGGGCATGTGACCGTTGTACAGTGATGTCAGTGGCCTAGGAAGAGGCTGCGGTGTTCAAAGCCTCTTCTAAAGGCTGATTGGCGGGAGTCTCGGGTGTCCCACCCCCGCAGATCTGATACTGATGACATATCCTAAGGATAATTAAATAGAGAATTGCGGCACACGGCTTTTCATTTTCAATTCAAGGCATTTTATTTATGTCACATCACACCGAATTTATGATCCAGTAATTTTCTCAGAAGCGCAATTGCTTATGGGTATTAGATTATGTGACTGGACGTTTCGGCCTGTCAAGGCCTTCCTCGGCGGTCTATTATCCTAATGCGGCTTCACTTGTGTGATCCAGCGCCGGAGCCACAAGTGAAGCCACATTAAGATAATAGGCCACCGAGGAAGGCCCCCGAGGAAGGCCGCCGAGGAAGGCCCTTGACAGGCTGAAAAGTCCGGTCACATAATCAAATACTCATAAGCAATTGCGCTTCTGAGAAAATTACTGGGTCATGAGTTCTGTGTGATGTGACATAAATGAAAAGCCGTGTGCTGCAATTCTCTATTTAATTTGCTACGACTGATGAGTTCTTGTGGCACTGGCAACAACGGTGTGCGGTGCTCTATCTATATAACATAATACTATAAATATAGATATAATATAAATATCTTTTCCTTGATAACCCATTTAAGTGCAAAACAAAACAGGCAATACATTGAGCTGGATTTCAGTCTTCCGTTTGGTGGCAGAAGCTTCTGTGCTGAGGAAAGGCCTGAGCTAGGTCTCTCTCTCTTTCATAGAAGGCTGTTGGGTGGAAGTCCGAAATGGGTCACGTGGCCTAGGCAATACCAAGCACAGTCTCTATACAATGTACAGCACTGTGCTTGGTGAGCTGAGAGAAGGCTGGAGTGTTACTGTGAGCGCCAATGCCTTCTCAAGCAGCTGATTGGCTGGGGTCCCGGATATCGGACCCTCACAGATCAGATACTGATAACCTATGCAAAAGATCATCAGTAGAAAAGTCTCGGAAAAAACCCTTTAATAATTTCTTGTAAACTTTCACACTTTCTGTCCTTAACTGAAATGTACTTTGCATAAGTATATTTTAAAAAGAAAACACTTTATAACAGCTATTATTTTATTATCATAATTTTGGTAGGCTCAAGGAAGAAAATCATCCATGTTTGAATGTGCATTTAGGAATTTACATCTACATTTGGTGATGTCTATAACAAACTATTTAAATCTGTTGATAAGTCATAAAAGTTGCTCCACATGTTACATATTTAAATACCGTATTTTGCTGCTTTGGGGGAGATTTACTAAGCATATTGCACCAGAATTATGGCGTAAAATGCACCAAAAAGAATGGCGTTTTGACTTGCACCAAATACATCAACTATTTTCTCCAGAATTTTCACCATAAAGAATGCAGAAGCCAGAAATATATATATACTGTATAAAGAAGGACGTATGTATGTTCCACAAAAACTCAAAAACGCAACCATCCATTTCAACGAAACTTGGTATACACACCCCTTGCTACCTAGAAAGAAATCTTGTGGGGGTCTCAGCTCTCTAGGACATACCGTTCCTGAGATATTCCCAAAAAATTACCTGCATTAGCCAATACAAGCCGGCAAGTCTTTCTCTTAAATCCCAACTGCCATACACACGGTCACATGTCCCTTATTATCCAATAGAAGCTCCTAGGTCCTACTCCAGGTTGCCATAACAACTGATCACAGGTTTTAGCAGTTCGCAGGTCCTGAAAATATTCAGTCATATGACGTATGATGGCACAAGTACACTGCTACATGCATGGGGTACAGGGGCCCTATTAAACGGGCGGGCGCTGTGGAGTTCACTGTTAAAGGGGTGGGCGCTGTGGAGTTCACTGTTAAAGGGACGGGCACAGTGGAGGTCACTGTTAAAGGGACGGCCACTGTGAAAGTCTCTGTTAAAGGGTTGGTCACTGTTAAAGGGGCAGTCACTATGAAAGTCACTGTTAAAGGGGTGGTCACTATTAAAGGGGCAGCCACTGTGAAAGTCACTGTTAAAGGGGCGGCCACTGTGAACGTCACTGCTAAAGGGTTGGTCACTGTGAAAGTCACTGTTAAAATGGTGGTCACTGTTAAAGGGGCAGCCACTGTGAAAGTCACTGTTAAAGGGGCGGTCACCATGGAAGCCACTGTTAAAGAGGAGGCCACTGTGAAAATCACTGTTAAAGGGGCAGTCACTATTAAAGAGGCGGTCACCATTAAAGGGGCGGCCACTTGAAAGTCACTGTTAAAGGGTTAGTCACTGTTAAAGGGGTGGTCACTGTTAAAGGGCAGTCACCATGGAAGCCACTGTTAAAGGGTTGGTCACTGTTAAAGGGGCGGCCACTGTGAAACTTACTGGTAAAGGTGCGGTCACTGTTAAAGGGGTGACCACCGTGAAAGTCACTGTTAAAGGGGCTGTAACTATGGAAGCCACTGTTAAAGGATTGATCACTGTTAAAGAGGCGGCCACTGTGAAAGTCACTGTTAAAAGGGCAGTCACTGTTAAAGGGGCGGTCACCATGGAAGCCACTGTTAAAGGGGCAGTCACTGTTAAAGAAGGAGCCACTGTGAAAGTCACTGTTTAATGGGCGGGCACCGTTAAAGGGGAGGCCATTGTGAAAGTCACTGTAAAAGAGGCGGTCACTGTTAAACAGACGGCCACTGTGAAAGTCACTGTTAAAGGGGTGGTTAATAGTTAAAGGGGCGGCCATTGTGAAAGTCACTGTTATTTAGTATAAAATTGCAATAAATAAATACCCGAGCTAGTCATCAGCTAGTAAGTTATAAATGATTCCACCCCCCCCCTCCCTTGTCACTCTCATTATTCCCCCCCTCTCCCTTGTCACTCTCATTATTCCCCCCCTCTCCCTTGTCACTCTCATTATTTCCCCCCCTCCCATCAGCTAGTAAGTTATAAATGACAAAGTGGGTGGGGCTACCACATTGGCGCATATTATGCCTCATTTATCATCCTCTTATGGGCAGAGATGGCTCAAATTGCGGTGATGTGGTTGTGATTTGTGTAAAATGTTACATTTATGGCAGAACGATGCGACTTTTTGTCAAAAAGTGGCATTTATGAAAAGGAAACCCATTCGTGAGAGCAAGTATTAAAACAGGATGCAATAATTTTTTCTAATATCAGCTAAACAACAGGGTTTGTCAGTAAACGGACATCCAGCAAAAACAAAACCATAACAAAAACATCCCAAGTCTGAAACAAAAGTCGCAATTAACCAGTGGAAATGTCGCAAATATATTTAAAAAGTCGCAATTATGTTTCAAAAGACTCAAGTAGTCTGGCAGGAGTGTGGCTAAAATGGCGCATCTTGGTTCAAAAAAGTGTTAAAATATCGCAAATCAAGAGAAATAGGTGGATAATCAAGTTGATATTTAAAAAAGTCAGATTTTACAAGTGGTGTGTGCCTTTTGATTTATGAGGTAAAATAGACCTCAGATCAGACCCCCAATCGTCATCAGACCCCCATATCAGTCCTCAAATCAGACCCCCATATTAGACTCCAATTTGAGTCCCCATTATGAAACCCTGAAATCAGACCTCAGATCAGATCCCCATTTCATACTTCAGTTCACTTCATATCAGAATAAAAAAAATTAAATAAACATACCTTTAACCTCTTCAGGACACAGGGCGTAATGGATACACCCTGATGTCCTGGTACTTAAGGACACAGGGCATACCGGTACGTCCTGAGAATTTCCGATCACCGCAACGCCGGCTGCGGTGATCGGAACCAAATGCCTGCCGAAATCATTCGGCAGGCACTCTGTACCAATGCCCGGGGGAGTCTTGTGACCCCCCGATGTTGGCGATCGCAGAAAACCGCAGGTCAATTCAGACCTGCGGTTTTCTGCGTTTCCGGGTTATTCGGGTCTTTGATGACCCGATAACCCGGAAAGGACGGTGATCGGTGGTTTGATTATACACCACCAATCACTGTCCTGCGATCCTGTGAGGTGGTGATAACGCCACCTCTCAGGATCGCCTGCGATTGGTCCCCATGCGGCATGTGGGCGGAGTGCCGCAAGTTTGAATTTCCGCCGCTGCTCTCCTCCCTCATTCCAGTCCGTGGAGCGAGGAGATCGCCGACTTGTGAGTTTTTGGTGCTCCTTAGGAGGCAGGGACAGGCAGGGGCAGGCAGGTAGTGGGAGGTGTAGGCAGGGATAGTTAGGGCAAGTTTAGGGTTAGATTAGGTTAAAAAAAAAAATCTTTTTTGGTCTGTGAGCCCCCGATCGGGTGTCTGGGGTACACAGCAGTTAGCTGTGTGACCCTAGACCCCCCTTCCTTCCCCATGGGTGCTGCAGCTTGCCCCCCCACACACACACACACTTTTTGGGGTGCACGTTTTTTTTTTTTTTTCTTTGCATGAGCTATCTGTAGCCTGCACTCTTTGCGTCAGGCCACTGTTAGCGCATCGCCCACCCCGCCCCACCGCGCATTTGTATTTTTTTTTTACACTTTTTGTACACTTTTTTTAGTTAGTTTTTTTTCTTTTATAGCTATAGTGTAAGTGTGTGAACACCCGTGCCCCACACACACGCACACCTAACAAAGATTTACACACACACACGCAGACACACACTCCCGTATGGCCCATCGGACGTTCTCGGCCAAGGAGGCATACGCCCTCCTTGCCTCCGAGTCCGAAAGCCCCAGTGAGGATGAGGATGACCTCACGTTCCTGCTGTCATCCGCATCCTCCTCATCATCAAGCAATGATGAGCCCCCAAGGCGGCGGAGATGCCACCAGGCGGATCGAGGGGACCCCCATGCTAGGGACCCTGTTGCCTAGCCTAGTACGAGCAGCTCTGGGGCTCATACTAGTTTTCCGGCCCACCAGGTCAGTTCACCTGAGCCCCCTGCACGTGGCCTTGTCTGGTGTACCCCAGAGAACTTTGAGCCCGCAATTCCTGATTTTGTTGGTGAATCAGGAATCCAGATTTACACAGTGGGCTTCACTGAATACGACTCTTTCATTATTTTTTTTTCAGTGAGGAACTGGTAAATCTGATGGTGGAGCAGATGAACCTGTATGCCCAAAAGTTCATCACTCAACACCCAGGCTCGTTTTTGGCTAGGCCCGGTGGCTGGACCCCGGTCAGTGCAGCCGAGATGAGGATGTTTTAGGGCCTCGTGCTGCATATGGGCCTAGTCAAAAAGCTTAGTGTCAGGCTGTACTGGAGTTGGGACGTCCTCTACCAGACCCCACTCTACAGTATGGCCATGACACATTCCCGATTTGAGGCCATCCGAAAATGCCTGCATTATGCAGATAATGCAGCATGTCCCCCCCAAGGTGATCCTGCCCAGGGCCGGCCTTTGGGGTGTGCGGGCTGTGCGGCCGCACAGGGCGCCATAGCAACAGGGGCGCCGGGCGGCCGACAGCTCGCAATGTAATATGCGGCAGGCGAGGCGGCACTTGTGCTCTCCCTCGGGGCGGTCCCCCCGCCCCCTCCATCTCCCCCTCCCCTGTATTCAGCAGGGGGCGCCCGTTGCGGTTTAAAAAAAAAAAAAAAAGTTGCTTATATAAGTTCGGGCGACCAGCGGCGCCCCTCATGCTGCGCCGCCTGAGCGGCTGAGGCTGAGCGCTTGCCGCTCTAAAGAATTCTGCCTGCGCCTGCTGTGTGCTGTTAATGTAGCATGGCCGAGCTCTATTCGATCCGCGGTACAGGAGCTTTTGTTTCCTGTACCCGGCCGGACTTACAGGAAGTGCTCACTTAGTGTGCACTTCCTGTCAGTCCGGCTGGGTACAGGAAACAAATGCTCCTGTACCGCGGATCGATCAGAGCTCGGCCACGCTACACTAGAGGTGGAGGTGGGAGTAGAATGAGAGTGACAAGAGGGGAGGGGGGAGGAAATAATGAGAGTGACAAGGGGGGGGGGATAATGAGAGTGACGAGGGGGGGGAATAATGAGAGTGACGAGGGGGGGGGGATAATGAGAGTGACGAGGGGGGGGAAATAATGAGAGTGACGAGGGGGGGGGAATAATGAGAGTGACAGAGGGGGGGGGGAAATAATGAGAGTGACAAGGAGGGAGGGAGGGGGAGGGAAATAATGAGAGTGACAAGGGGGGAGGGAGGGGAAATAATGAGAGTGACAAGGGGGGAGGGAGGGGGGGAAATAATGAGAGTGACAAGGGGGAGGGGGGAGGGAGGGGGTGGAAATAATGAGAGTGACAAGGGGAGGGGGGTCCCGGGGGGAAATAATGAGAGTGACAAGGGAGGGGGGGGGAAATAATGAGAGTGACAAGGGGGGAGGGAGGGGGGAAATAATGAGAGTGACAAGGGGGGAGGGAGGGGGGGAAATAATGAGAGTGACAAGGGAGGGGGGGTGGAATAATGAGAGTGACAAGGGAGAGGGGGGGAATAATGAGAGTGACAAGGGGGGGAATAATGAGAGTGACAAGGGAGGGGGGGAATAATGAGAGTGACAAGGGAGGGGGGGAGAGAGTGACAAGGGAGGGAGGGAGGGAGGGGAGGAATAATGAGAGTGACAAGGGAGAGGGGGGGGAATAATGAGAGTGACAAGGGTAGGGGGGGGGGGAGAGTGACAAGGGAGGGAGGGGGGGGGGGAAAGAGAGTGACAATGGAGTCCCCAGAGCCAGATTGCAGCCAGAGTCCAGATCATCTTATTGTCCTGGTGGTAAGTAGACAATGCAATATGTTTATTATTTAATTGTTTAGTTATTAATACTACATTGGAAACTAATTTTTACAGCTGGACACCGGCCTCACCAGCGGTTAGGGTAGGGAAAAAGCACTGGCCCGTACGTAATTTTTCCCTTCCCTAACTGCTGGTGAGGCTCCCGTTGCATGCGCAGTGTCGGCCGGTGTTCAGCTGAGAACATCCATCCGATCACTGCACCTGCGCATTGGCCCATAGTTTTTCCCTACCCTAACCGCTGTCGAGGCTCCTGGCGCATGCGCACTCTGCTGTGAAATTTCCCTAACCTGTCGTTGTGCGCCTGCGCGGCGCTGCACACCTCCTCACGTCATGTCCGGTGCGACCGGAAGTGACGAGGGTAGGGAAATCTCACGAAGTAGGGAAGTATAACATTACACCGGCCTTTGGGGTGTGAGGGCTGGTAACTACTTGGTTGGATAGTCAGCCAGCCTATGCCATGATGCCAGCAACAAGCAGTGTTTTTTTTTTTTTTGGGGGGGGGGGGGCGCCACAAGGTTAGCTCGCACAGGGCGCCTGAACACCTAAGGCCGGCCCTGATCCTGCCTATGACCGCCTGTACAAAATCAGGCCGGTCATTGATCACTTTGGGGCCAAATTCATGGAGGCCTATGTGTTCAAGGGGAGACTCATTTTCCGCCAGTATGTTCCCTCAAAGTGGGCGAGGTATGGCGTGAAGCTGTACAAACTATGTGAGAGTACCTCAGGGTACACTTACAAGTTTCGTGTGTATGAGGGGCGAGATTCCCGTATTCAACCCCCAGAATGTCCCCCCACTCTGGGTGTTAGCGGGAAACTTGTGTGGGACCTTATGCACCCACTGCTAGATAAGGGTTACCACCTATGCGTAGATAACTTTTATACTAGTATCCCCTTGTTCCAGTCCCTCGCCGCCAGATCCACGTTCGCTTGTGGGACCGTGCGGAAAAATCTGCGCGGCCTCCCTGCCTACCCCCTTCAGGTACCTATCCCCAGGGGTGAGGCCCGTGCCCTTACCAGTTGAAACCTGCTGCTTGTCAGATATAAGGACAAGAGGGATGTCCTTGTACTGTCCGCAATTCACGGTAACGTCATCACCCCTGTCCCTGTGCAAGGTACCACGGCAACGGTCCTCAAGCCCGATTGTATCGTCGACTACAATCGGTATATGGGAGGAGTTGATCTCTCTGATCAAGTCCTGATCAAGTCCTGAAGCCATATAACGCCATGCACAAAACCAAGGCATGGTACAAAAAAGTTGCGGTCTACTTGGTGCAGGTTGCCATGTACAACTCTTTTGTACTGTTCCAGAGCGCTGGCAACACAATAGCCACTGACTATTCCAAAAAACTATGTATTGTAGAAGTAGAGAAATTGAAAGTGAGAAATTTGCAAATTTTTTCCAAATTTTGGTAAATTTGGTAAATTTTTTTATAAATAAAAATGTTTTTTTTTTTTTACTCCATTTTACCAGTGTCATGAAGTATAATATGTGACGAAAAAATCTCAGAATGGCCTGGCTAAGTAGAAGCGTTTTAAAGTTCACACCACATACAGTGACACTGGTCAGATTAGCAAAAAATGTCCAGGTCCTTAAGGTGAAATAAGGCTGTGTCCTGAAGGGGTTAATGGTCCAGATGGAGCTCCCACTCTGCACATCCAGTCGCTCTTCCTACATTCACTTCTCTCTGTTCTTCTTTAGGCCCGTGCTTCTCTGTGATCTGAAGTACACAGTCAGGACAGTGTAGTGCGTGGCCCATATAAAAAACGTGAGCGGTGAGTACAGCCAGCGATAGCAGCATTACATTAACCAATCCCCATGCCTTCTGTATTCTTTACTTTATAAGACGCGCTGACATTTTTCCCACACAAAGTGAGTCTTATAAAGCCAAACATTTGGTAACTTGTGTTCTGAGGGGTGGTGTAAAAGAATACTCTGCAGGTCTACCGATTAAAACTACACTCCGCCTGTCTTAACCCATGATTTGCCTGATTACAATTCCTGTCCAATTCCTTCTATCCATCCACATTACAGTCTTTGCTAATGTATGCTACTCCTGGGATGGTGACCTGGGGATTTTCTGTGGGAAAGTCCATAACTCCTTGTGGGAAAAGTTTTAAACTGACAATCCCTTAGAGCACTGATGGCTAACCTTGGCACTCCAGCTGTGGTAAAACTACAACTCCCAAGATGCCCCCCTTGCTTGGCTGCTCTCAGAACTCTGTAGAAATAAATGGAGCAAGCTGGGAGTCGTAGTTTCACCACAGCTGGAGTGCCAAGGTTAGCCATCACTGCCTTAGAGGCTTAGACCCTTCTCCCAGGTTTAGCTCTACATCAATCTGTTAGCAACCCCGGGGGTCTACTTCATCTCTACCAAGCCTCATTACAACTTTTAATTAAAATACGATGAAATATAGAACAGCAGTTTCTTTACTCAGAAAGCTCTGAATTGGACAATAGAGTATTACAAACAACAGAAAAGATAGCTACTCAGCATGTGCAGCGGTGAGGACAGCAATGTAAATGCCAATGATACAAACCGGATTCCAAAAAAGTCGGGACACTATACAAATCGTGAATAAATACTGAATGCAATGATGTGGAGGTGCCAACTTCTAATATTTTATTCAGAATAGAACATAAATCACGGAATAAAAGTTTAAACTGAGAAAATGTACCATTTTAAGGGAAAAATATGCTGAATCAGAATTTCATGGTGTCAACAAATCCCCAAAAAGTTGGGACAAGGCCATTTTCACCACTGTGTGGCATCTCCCCTTCTTCTTACAACACTCAACAGACGTCTGAGGACCGAGGAGACCAGTTTCTCAAGTTTAGAAATAGGAATGCTCTCCCATTCTTGTCTAATACAGGCCTCTAACTGTTTTGGTCTTGGGCCTTCTTTGTTGCACCTTCCTCTTTATGATGCGCCAAATGTTCTCTATAGGTGAAAGATCTGGACTGCAGACTGGCCATTTCAGTACCCGGATCCTTCTCCTACGCAGCCATGATGTTGTGATTGATGCAGAAAGTGGTCTGGCATTATCTTGTTAAAAAATGCAGGGTCTTCCCTGAAAGAGATGACGTCTGGATGGGAGCATATGTTGTTCTAGAACCTGAATATATTTTTCTTCATTGATGGTGCCTTTCCAGACATGCAAGCTGCCCATGCCACACGCACTCATGCAACCCCATACCATCAGAGATGCAGGCTTCTGAACTGAGCGTTGATAACAACTTGGGTTGTCCTTGTCCTCTTTGGTCCGGATGACATGGCGTCCCAGATTTCCAAAAAGAACTTTGAATCGTGACTCGTCTGACCACAGAACAGTCTTCCATTTTGCCGCACTCCATTTTAAATGATCCCTGGCCCAGTGAAAACGCCTGAGCTTGTGGATCTTGCTTAGAAATGGCTTCTTCTTTGCACTGTAGAGTTTCAGCTGGCAACGGCGGATGGCACGGTGGATTGTGTTCACTGACAATGGTTTCTGGAAGTATTCCTGAGCCCATTCTGTGATTTCCTTTACAGTAGCATTCCTGTTTGTGGTGCAGTGTTGTTTAAGGGCCCGGAGATCACAGGCATCCAGTATGGTTTTACGGTCTTGACCCTTACGCACAGAGATTGTTCCAGATTCTCTGAATCTTTGGATGATGTTATGCACAGTTGATGATGATAGATGCAAAGTCTTTGCAATTTTTCGCTGGGTAACACCTTTCTGATATTGCTCCACTATCTTTCTGCGCAACATTGTGGGAATTGGTGATCCTCTACCCATCTTGGCTTCTGAGAGACACTGTCCACTCTGAGAAGCTCTTTTTATACCCAATCATGTTGCCAATTGACCTAATTAGTGTTAATTGGTCTTCCAGCTCTTCGTTATGCTCAAATTTACTTTTTCCAGCCTCTTATTGCTATTTGTCCCAACATTTTGGGGATTTGTTGACACCGTGAAATTTTTTATAAACGTATTTTTCCTTTAAAATGATACATTTACTCGGATTAAACGTTTGATCTGTCATCTACGTTCTATTACAAATAAAATATTGACATTTGCCATCTCCACATCATTGCATTCAGTTTTTATTCACGATTTGTATACACTGTCCCAACTTTTTTGGAATCCGGTTTGTACATCTAAGGTTCCAAAATAGCTGACTATGGTTTTAACTTCTTGTTCTTAGATTCACTCTTGGTTTTGGGTTGCAAAATGGTATCAGGAAACCTGACCGTGTGGCCGTACTCTAACACCTCAAGGAATGTTCTGACCATAAATGGCTGATAGCTTCAGGTCCCACTTCTGGGACTCTCACCTATGGGGAGAATGGGTTCCAGACCTCTATTAATAGAGACGCAGTGGTAATTTTTTTTCCCTTTTTAGCTTTATCTTCTACACATAGATTCTTATAGAAATGTGATATAATCCACCATATGTTTGTCATATATTACATAGTGTTTCCACTCATAAATGTATTGGAAATGACAGAATCAGACTTGCATTTCTGGAGAAAAATCACCATTTAGACAGATCTGTACTTTACATAGCGGTTACTGTATTATTTCAGTGTGTGTCCAGTCACAGCAAATTCAGTCTTAGTGACATGAATGGGCTCTGGCTGCGAGATTGTAATTCATTTTAAATATTCTTTCATCCACATTTAGGAAATAAGTGCAGTGGATTCCTCTGAGCAACTGCAAAGCATTTTATTTTATGATTTTACAATGCCCAGTGTAATATCTCACTAAGAAGACGCGACAGATTTGAGTAAGCAGAGCCTATGCCTCAAGACATGCATCCTAACAACTGCAAATGTGACAAATAGCTGCATAGATTTAGCAGGCATGAAATAAAGAAGGTTTTCCTGAACTGTGTGGATGCGCTAATACAGTGTATTCTAAAACGAGATTAACAGAAATTCACAAATGTATGCCTAATATATAAATTGTTCTATAGGACAAAATTCATTGGTACAGAAAGGCAAGACTCATATTTTCCTTGTTGACCTGCAAATCAGTCAGCAGTCTATAGATCTCTGGGACACCAGACATAAGTTGTCGACGCTCTACAATATATTGTAAATGCAATGGATTTAAACAGGGGTGTACCACCAATGAGGCCAGGTGAGGCGATCGCCTGAGGCAGCACCAGGTATTCTCGGTACAGTATTAGAACAACATTTTATGCGAATCGACTTCGGATGTTTCTTCCAAAGTTGATTCGCTCATCCCTAGTTATCACCATAGGCAGAATTACAATGACAAGTAACACCTCTATATACTGTAGATAACACATAATCCTTGAGCTTGAGAAAGATAGCAACAAGCTGTTGAAACGTCGCTGCTGACACTGGGTGAATAAACTACACGTTTTCCGTTGAAATCCGTGGTGTGCTTCTGGCCTTCTTTCACCTCTATATTGCATTGGACCTAGGTGCCGGTTCACATTGGCCCGATCTGCACTCGCATCTCACAGTGTGCTGCATCCTCATTTTTCCAAAGTATAATACATAATCCACCATTTCCAATAGGTGATATCACAGCTTATCAGCTCCCTCCTGATCTCTGCATAGGTCACAGAGCACACCTAGAAGACTCTGCCATATAAGTCAATTGGGACCCTTTCTGTCCATTGTGTCTATGGCCCTTGTAGCGACTCTCAAATAACAGGAAGTCTTAAAGGCCTTCATGGCATTTTTTTGATTTATTGCATTTTACTAATTTTGGGCTAAAAATCCTTTTTTTTCAATTGGTTTCTATTAAAAAGTTTCAGCAGTTTTTGTGATGCATTGGTTAAAAATCAGTCACACTGTCCCTCAATCAGCTGAGGGCTCATGTCAAGCCTTATCTCTGATCTCTTTACCTTATAAACACTCAGGCCATATTCTTACCAGTTTGATATGAGTTTATCCAAAATGAGTGTTTGTGTGGTCAAGAGATCAGAGATAACAGCTACATCAGCTGATGGAACTCAGGAGGGACAGTCTACAAGTAGATTTTTAACTGCATGTATAACAAAAACTGCTGAAATTGTTTGATAAATTGAAAACAAAATAATTTTATCACCAAATTAGTAAAATGCCATTATAAAAAATTGCACTAAAGATGTCTATTGCCTTTAACATATTTTAGACGTAGTGGCCAGTGTAAAAATGACTGCATTATATGATACTATATAGATAGTAACATGAAAAAGCCAAAAAAACTCACCCAAAAATATTAAAAGTTTAGCATAAAAACGTGATTTAAAGGGACTCTGTCACCACTTTCTAACCCCCACTTTTAAAACTATAGTTCTGTCCATGGAGCCCCTGTGATTTCAATGGTGTTGTTATATGCGAAATCCGCAGGCTCGTTTTGATAAAAAACCTTTTATCTAACCTGTCAGTCATGAGGATAAGGTGCCCAGGGCGTTTCTCCTGGTCTGAACATGCCGCCCGCCGCCGTCGCCGTTGGTGCCCAGCTCCTCCTCTGCCTTGAATTAGCGCCGCCTGAATGGGAAGAAATACGCCTCCGGCTCTCCCTCAGTCCCCCCTCCTTCTTTTCTAAGATCCCGCGCGTGCAGCAGTGTTCGCGTTAGCGGGAGGATGAGCGAAGTGCGCATGCGCGTGCGCATGCGCACTTCGCTCATTGAGGCTGAATCGAAAAGTCCGCACGGGCGCATCAGGCACAGGCCTGTGCGCACGCGCGAAATTTTAGAAAAGGAGGGGGGACTGAGGGAGAGCCGGAGGCGTATTTCTTCACATTCAGGCGGCGCTGAAAGGATCAGAGGAGGAGCTGGGCACCAACGGCGGCGGCGGAGAGCGGCATGTTCAGACCGGGAGAAACGCCCTGGGCACCTTATCCTCATGACTGACAGGTTAGATAAAAGTTTTTTTTATCAAAACGAGCCTGCGGATTTCGCATATAACAACACCATTGAAATCACAGGGGCTCCATGGACAGAACTATAGTTTTAAAAGTGGGGGTTAGAAAGTGGTGACAGAGTCCCTTTAAGCAATAGATAATTTTCTATTCCCTTTAAAGAGGGTTTTCTGCTAGACATATATATATATATATATATATATATATAATTTATTTTTTTATATTTTTTTTGCATAGAAATATCAATGCATGATCAATTGGATGTTGAGGATTAGAAAAGCACAGCAGCTTTCTTCCTCCTTTGTACTATATACCAGTGATAAGCGGCAGGGGCAATATTAAAATTCGCAATATTTAGTGAATATTGGGGCAAATATTCATCATACAGTGGATATATCGTAAAAGGTCTACACACCCCAGGTTTCTGTGCTGTAAAAAAAAATTTGACAAAGATAAATCATTTCAGAACTTTTTCCACTTTTAATGTGACCTATAAACTGTACAACAAACTTAAATCTTTTAGGTAGAGGGAAGAAAAAATATAAAAATAAACTAATATGGTTGCATAAGTGTGCACACCCTTAAACTAATACTTTGTTGAAGCACCTTTTGATTTTATTACAGCACTCAGTCTTTTTGGGTATGAGTCTATCAGCATGGCACATTTTGACTTGGCAAAAATTGCCCACTCTTCTTTGCAAAAACACTCCAAATATGTCAGATTGCGAGGGCATCTCCTGTGCACAGCCATCTTCAGATCACCCCACAGATTTTCAATTGGATTCAGGTCTGAGCTCTGGCTGGGCCATTCCAAAACTTTAATCTTCTTCTGGTCAAGCCATTCCTTTGTTAATTTGGATGTATGCTTTGAAGTTCCTCTTCATGATCAGCTTTCTAGCAGAAGCCTGAAGGTTTTGTGCCAATATTGACTGGTATTTGGAACTGTTCATGATTCCCTCTAGCTTAACTAAGGCCCCAGTTTCAGCTGAAGAAAAAAAGGCCAAAGCATGATGCTGCCACCACCATGCTTCAATGTGGGTATGGTGTTCTTTTGGTGATGCACAGTGTTGTTTTTTCGCCAAACATATCTTTTGGAATTATGGCCAAAAAGTTCAACCTTGGTTTCATCAGACCATAACACCTTTCCCACATGCTTTTGGGAGACCTCAGATGTGTTTTTGCAAAATGTAGCCTGGCTTGGATGTTTTTCTTCGTAAGAAAAGGCTTTCGTCTTGACACTCTACCCTATAAGCCAGACATATGAAGAATACGGGAGATTGTTGTCACATGTACCACACAGCCAGTACTTGCCAGATATTCCTGCAGCTCCTTTAATGTTGCTGTAGGCCTCTTGGTAGCCTCCCAGACCAGTTTTCTTCTAGTCTTTTCATCTATTTTGGAGGGACGTCCAGTTCTTGGTAATGTTACTGTCTTGCCATATTTTCTCCACTTGATGATGACAGTCATCACTGTGTTCCGTGGTATATCTAATGCCTTGGAAATTATTTTGTACTCTTCTCCTGTCACCACCAGACACCTGAGAAGCTCTGACAGACGTCCTTCAGAACCTCCTTCTTGAGGTTCCTTTTGTTTTGCTTTCATTTTCTCATCTCGTTAGCCTCTCTCAGCTGTCATGTAGTTGCACTGATTGCATCCCTTTAAATCCCTTCCTATACTGCATCACTTTGCGGTTTATATTACTTCCTGGAGTGTGTGCATGCTGATGCTACTACTGAGTCTTCTACAGATAAGTTTTGTTTGTTCATTTGTGTTTTCCTGTTTACTGGATCCCAGGTGACCCTGACTCCCTCCGTATCAAGTGTAGGGAGCCGGTGGTCGTGTCCCCTCACTATTATAGGGTGTTCAGGTGTTATACAGTCGAGGTACGAGGATATGCGGTCATCTACCATTGGGATTTTCGCATAGGCTGAGCAGTTAGGGAGAGAGCCAGGTCTGTTTCAGGGCTCTCACTTTTGTTCACTAGTTTTGGATCCAGTCAGTCGGATCTTCATTTTGTGTCTTCTAGTTTTCTGTACACCTTCTGTGACATCTCCTGACTTATACCTTTTAACAATGAGATCCCTCTGATGCTTTGGAACCTCTCTGTGGACCATGGCTTTTGCTGTGGGATGCGACTAAGAACATTTCAGGAAAGACCAACTAGAGTAGCTAAACTTTATTTGGGGTTAATCAGAGACACTATAAATGATTGCAGGTGTATGCCGATTACTACTTAACATGATTTTGAATGTGATTGCTTAATTCTGAGAACAGCTACATCCCCAGTTATAAGAGGGTGTGCACACTTATGCAACCATATTATTTTAAGTTTTTTTTGTTTTCTTCCCTCCACCTAAAAGATTTCATTTTTTTTATTTTTATTGAGTGGTACAGTTTATAGGTCACATTAAAGGTGAAAAAAGTTCTGAATTGATTTATCTTTGTCTAATTTTTTTACAGCACAGAAACCTAACATTTTAACAGGGGTGTGTAGACTTTTTACATCCACTGTATATTCGCAAATTCGAGAATTCGTGATCTCCAGTCATTATTTTCTTGATTGCAAAAATCGGCAATACGAAAACATTACTCCTAAAGTCAAAGATATTGCAGCCTTCTCATTGGCCCACAAGCAAGAAACAGTGAGGGATCATGGGTACTGATGAAAAAAAATCTAGAATATTCGCGATTACAAAGATATAGCACTATATTCTAGATATTCACAAGTTCTCGAAGTTCCAATATTCGCGATAAAAATTCACAATTAGAATATTAGGCATCAACACTACTATATACCCATCAAACTATAAATACTGAATGTAGCTAATTTGGATGCAGCACATGATTCACATTGTTTTGGTAGTCACAGCAAATAATCTAATCATCTAATACCATGCACTATCCACAGGATAGGGGGTAAGTATTTGATCGTGGGGGTCAGAATGCTGAAATGGAACCCTCATTAATCACGAGAATAGGGGCCCTGTTCCTCTGAATTAATGTAGCACCAGGTCAAA
This sequence comes from Bufo gargarizans, assembly GCF_014858855.1. Lineage (NCBI taxonomy): Eukaryota > Metazoa > Chordata > Amphibia > Anura > Bufonidae > Bufo > Bufo gargarizans. Next base: position 470,236,435 of record NC_058083.1, on the reverse strand, counting down.
AATGCACACTACCTCTCCATTCACTCTCTCTGGGACTATTAAGTGCTGTACAATATACAGCCAGCAGTGACATGACCACTGAGGCCCTAGTGACGTAAAAGACTCGGTCTGTGCCAGAATGTTATGAGCAGGGACCAAACAGTCCTAGCTAAGGAATAGCTAAGTATGCTTCCCTTCACAGATCTAGCAGAGAGGGGTCTCACTAATTGACTTATGTGAATTAGGGCTCATGCACAGGACCATGGTTTTTCTCTGCATCAAATACACATTTCTGCAGGTCAGTTGTTTACCCATTCACTTCAATGGAGCAGCAAAAGTTGTGGACAGCACACCGTGCACTGTCCACATCTGTTTGTCTGTTCCTTGGCTCCATTTTACGGACAAGGATAGGACTGTTTTATAGAGGGCAGGACGTTCCATTTTAAAACACAGTCCCTTTAAAGTTTCTGGTGAACAAAAGTCAGAAAATTTTAAATGTATCAAGCCGAACATTTTAAATATGATTGCTAGATAGATAGATATAGATAGATAGATAGATAGATAGATAGATAGATAGAGTTTGATGCTTTTCAATCCTGATCAAAATGCAAGACGAGGAGGACCAAAACCAGAATTTTAAAAAATATTTATTTTAAATTTCTTTTTGTTAATTCAAGTTCTCCACTTCAAAAAGTTTTCAATTTTTTCAAGTGTGGCTTCAAGTTGCCGTATTTTCAACAAATAAGTGAAATGATAAAAGAACAAAGCCCAGCTTTGAGAACTCACCTTGGGATGCATATCTAAGTGGTTCTTGCTTTTGAAACTACGCTTTCTTCTGTTTTTTGCAGCTCCATTGTCATAGAAATGATATAATGTTTCAGCAAAGGGGAGCTAAAAGGAAAGTAAAAAAACATGTTTTATAAATATATAAAATATATAAATAGTGATTACAATAAATGCTTATTTTCCATGTATTCAACCAAAAAATTGTGCTCTATGAAGTATACACAATTAGAGAGGTTTCACACATGGTGTTTCTGGAAAAAAGCCACCCTGGCAGATTTTCATGCAGTCTTTTCAGCTAAAGAAAAAATAGGATTCAAAAAGAAGGGGAAATATAAAGGGAGGATTTATACTTCTCCAACCTGCTGGATCCACTTCTGACTTTGGCTCAAAAACTGTAGTGCCTTTTTAAAGAAAAAAAGTATGTGTGAGACGTTAAAGGTTTATTGAGCAGGTAACCTTTGAAATGTTAATTCATCTCGATTGACATTTACAGGTACGTTTCTGGCTTTCGATTTATTTCCTTGGTTGTAAAATTTTTTGCCAGCCCCATGGTGTGACTGTGTTCTAATGAATCACAAAAGCCAAGGGTCACAGCAAAGGACCATGAAAAGATTTGCGGACAACATGGCAAGAAATCCGATCTTTTGGTTAGGACATACAAACAATTATGTAGGCTCATCAACACACAAAATGATTTCCACCGGGATTTACCATAAGGAACTGAAATCTGCATTCAGGGAGGAAAAGAAAAACTAAATCCAATACATACAACTGGTAGTAGACATGCAAAGTATTAACCAATTTATAACCAGGCCATTTTCCTCTGTTATTTTTTATATTAATTGTACTCCTGTCAGTATAACATTACATTTTTTTGCTGCTAATTACCCCAGCAATTGGGAAAATGCATTCTCCTGGCATACACTACAGAGCGGTTCTGTGTCTGATAAGACCCAGCAGCATCTGCAGCTACCTGGCAATCATGGGATCGCCAGGATTGAAGTGAAGCAGTAACCATGCATTGGCTCCTCATGAACTGTATACACATTGCTCAAATAACGATCTCTGGCTTCGCCATAAGGAGTCCAGCTGTCTCTGTCTCAACAAGCTTGAAAAAGACCACACAGGTTGAAACGTCGCACTTTTGCTGGTGAATAAACCTTTGGAAATTCAAGGCTGGAGAGTGCTGCGGTTTTCTATACAAATGCATCTGTCTCAACAAGGTTATCATTTCATTATTTGAACGGCAGCAGTGGGTTCACAGCTCTACAACAGAGATAAATGGAGCTATGAAAAGCTATATTGCAAGATGCTGATAAAAAAAGAGTCCTCAAGACAGAGCTGCCTATGCACATTAAATCGACAAAATGTACAGACGTATTTTAGTAAAGGCACAAAAATAGCTAAGGTTGGGGTAGAACAGGCTAAAATGATTGTTGTGGGCTATGTTCCCTCTAAGTCTTTGCAGTTGCTAAGCAGAACAGTTAGGGTGGGTGATAAATTGTGAAAGGTGGGTAATCTGTTAATAAGGGTGGATTCCCATGTAGCAACCACATGATAAAGCTGCAATGCCATGTGGCCATTATTTAAAGGGGTATTCCCACCTCTGGATAAACCATAAGAGTTCGAAAGACGCGGACTCTATCTCAAGAGGGCTTCAAATGCCTACTGCAGTGTATGAAGAGGTAGCTCCACATATATAGATAATTTAGTAGATGTTACTTACAGCCCCATATTACACCACAGACAACATACAAATAATTATCTGAGTACAGATAATGTAGTAGATGTTCTCTGCAGTCCTATGTAACACCACAGATAACACAGCGATAACTCTCTGAGTAGAGATAATGTAGTAGATGTTACCTGCAGTCCTAATTAACACCACAGATAACAAAGTCATAACTCTCTGAGTACAGATACAGTATTAGAGGTACCTGCAGTCCTATGTAGGGGCTTGAAGCTGGCACCTCCTCCTTCTTGCCGCATTGCTGCTGTGGCATCCTCTTCTGGTAGCAGCACTGCGGCAAGAAGGAGGAGATGGCGCCAGTTTTAAGCCCCATTATGAGCACTAGTCTGAGGCATGGCCTGCAGCGGTGTAGGGGCCTACAAAAAGCCATTAGCGGGGGCACTGAAGAAGTTGTGCATCCAAGTGGCTGCGTAGCTTAGTGGGAACACTGGTTGCAGGTAATTATTTTATGTCTGGCATAACATAAGTTCTGTCTGATAGGAACATATTTATTAGGGTACTTTGACACTTGCCTTAAACTTTTCCGGTATTGAGTTACGTCCTAGGGGCTCAATACTGGAAAAAAACTGATCAGTTTTATCCTAATGCATTCTGAATGGAGAGCAATCCGTTCAGTATGCATCAGGATGTCTTCAGTTCAGTCACTCCCTGTCATTGAACCCATCAGATCCAGCGTTCATAGCTGATCGCGGCATCTCACAGTAATAACACAGTATAAAATAGAAAAATCATACTTCCCTCATCCCTTTGCTCGCGAGGGGCCAGCCGCCATCTTGATTGAAGATCTTGCGTGAAATCCTGTGCGGCCCATGATGACGTCATCATGTTGGCCAGCGTGGTGACATCATACGTCACCGCGTATGGGATTTCGTGCAAGATCTTCAATCAAGATGGTGGCCGCCGGCCTGTCGCAAGCAAATCAATGATGTATTTTTATTTTTTTGCACCATTTCAGGGAAAATGGATTCTCTACCATGAAGCACGAGGAAATTCGGCTTTGCAGTGAATCAAATTTTTCCTGATTCGCTCAACACTAATACATACTATACAGCGATTACGTGTGTGTTTTTACTATTCCTGCTTAGATTGCGCCAGAATTGTCTATGTCTCAGCATTTTATTATGTATTATGTATTTATTATGTAGCTACTTTACAGAGTAAATTGTAAAACTTCTGGACAGTATTGGCAAAGTCTTTGTGGAGGTCTCTCAGTGCGTCTGATAAACTATGTGATTTAAATATGTCCAGGACCACTAGGCCCAGAAAGATTTGCTAGTGGTTTTCCACTTTTGTCCCGAAATGCATTAAAGGTACCCTGGCACAAGGTAAGGATTACCTTGGCCTTATAGATATATAGTAAACTGAGGTTTGAGGGGGGGTTTAAGTGTTGTAACATAGTAATATAGTTTGAAAGGCTGAAAAAAGACATATCTTCATCCAGTTTAGCCTGATAGCCTGCAAAGTTGATTACAAGAAAGCCAATTTTCTTTCTTTTATCAGAAAAAAAAATATATTTCCTCTCTCCAATCAGGCAATCAGAATACCTCCCTAACTCCAGAATTCTACTAACTATAACCTGTAATTAGGGATGAGCGAACTCGAACTGTATAGTTCGGGTTCGTACCGAATTTTGGGGTGTCCGTGACACGGACCCGAACCCGGACATTTTCGTAAAAGTCCGGGTTCGGGTTCGGTGTTCGTCGCTTTCTTGGCGCTTTTGTGACGCTTTCTTGGCGCTTTTTGAAAGGCTGCAAAGCAGCCAATCAACAAGCGTCATACTACTTGCCCCAAGAGGCCATCACAGCCATGCCTACTATTGGCATGGCTGTGATTGGCCAGAGCACCATGTGACCCAGCCTCTATTTAAGCTGGAGTCACATAGCGCCGCCCGTCACTCTGCTCTGATTAGCGTAGGGAGAGGTTGCGGCTGCGACAGTAGGGCGAGATTAGGCAGATTAACTCCTCCAAAGGACTTGATTAACTGATCGATCTGCAGCTGTGGATCATTGAGCTGCTGATCCTCAATTGCTCACTGTTTTTAGGCTGCCCAGACCGTTTGTCAGTCACATTTTTCTGGGGTGATCGGCGGCCATTTTGTGTCTTGTGGTGCGCCAGCACAAGCTGCGACCAAGTGCATTTAACCCTCAATGGTGTGGTTGTTTTTTGGCTAAAGCCTACATCAGGGTGAAGCTGTCACACCAAGTGCATTTAACCAGCAATAGTCTGTTCATTTTTTGGCCATATACAAAATCAGGGGCAAGCTGCGCCTGTCACCAAGTGCATTTAACCCTCAATGGTGTGGTTGTTTTTTGGCTAAAGCCTACATCAGGGTGAAGCTGTCACACCAAGTGCATTTAACCAGCAATAGTCTGTTCATTTTTTGGCCATATACAAAATCAGGGGCAAGCTGCGCCTGTCACCAAGTGCATTTAACCCTCAATGGTGTGGTTGTTTTTTGGCTAAAGCCTACATCAGGGTGAAGCTGTCACACCAAGTGCATTTAACCAGCAATAGTCTGTTCATTTTTTGGCCATATACAAAATCAGGGGCAAGCTGCGCCTGTCACCAAGTGCATTTAACCCTCAATGGTGTGGTTGTTTTTTGGCTAAAGCCTACATCAGGGTGAAGCTGTCACACCAAGTGCATTTAACCAGCAATAGTCTGTTCATTTTTTGGCCATATACAAAATCAGGGGCAAGCTGCGCCTGTCACCAAGTGCATTTAACCCTCAATGGTGTGGTTGTTTTCTGGCTAAAGCCTACATCAGGGTGAAGCTGTCACACCAAGTGCATTTAACCAGCAATAGTCTGTTTATTTTTTGGCCATATACTACATCAGGGGCAAGCTGCGCCCGTCACCAAGTGCATTTAACCCTCAGTAGTGTGGTTGGTCAAGCTGTGACACCAAGTGCATTTAACCAGCAATAGTCTGTTCATTTTTTGGCCATATACTACATCAGGGGCAAGCTGCGCCCGTCACCAAGTGCATTTAACCAGCAATAGTGTGGTTATTTTTTGGCCATATCCCAGTCTAATTCTGTCACTAAATCCATACCGGTCACCCAGCGCCTAAATACTAGGCCTCAAATTTATATCCCGCTAAATCTCTCGTTACCGCTGTCCTGTTGTAGCTGGGAAAGTTATTTAGTGTCCGTCAAAGCACATTTTTTGTTCTGGGTTGAAGTACAATTCCCAATTTAGCAATTTCATAATTTAGTGGTTTCTGCTATATCAGAGCTATTTGAAATCTATCCCTAAAAGGGTATATAATATTCAAGGTGCACATTGGGTCATTCAGAATAACTTCACACACACCCGCTACTGTGTATTTCCAAGTCTAATTCTGTCACTAAACCCATACCTGTCACCCAGCGCCTAAATACTAGGCCTCAAATTTATATCCTGCTAAATCTCTCGTTACCGCTGTCCTGTTGTAGCTGGGAAAGTTATTTAGTGTCCGTCAAAGCACATTTTTTGTTCTGGGTTGAAGTACAATTCCCAATTTAGCAATTTCATAATTTAGTGGTTTCTGCTATATCAGAGCTATTTGAAATCTATCCCTAAAAGGGTATATAATATTCAAGGTGCACATTGGGTCATTCAGAATAACTTCACACACACCCGCTACTGTGTATTTCCAAGTCTAATTCTGTCACTAAACCCATACCTGTCACCCAGCGCCTAAATACTAGGCCTCAAATTTATATCCTGCTAAATCTCTCGTTACCGCTGTCCTGTTGTAGCTGGGAAAGTTATTTAGTGTCCGTCAAAGCACATTTTTTGTTCTGGGTTGAAATACAATTCCCAATTTAGCAATTTCATAATTTAGTGGTTTCTGCTATATCAGAGCTATTTGAAATCTATCCCTAAAAGGGTATATAATATTCAAGGTGCACATTGGGTCATTCAGAATAACTTCACACACACCCGCTACTGTGTATTTCCAAGTCTAATTCTGTCACTAAACCCATACCTGTCACCCAGCGCCTAAATACTAGGCCTCAAATTTATATCCTGCTAAATCTCTCGTTACCGCTGTCCTGTTGTAGCTGGGAAAGTTATTTAGTGTCCGTCAAAGCACATTTTTTGTTCTGGGTTGAAATACAATTCCCAATTTAGCAATTTCATAATTTAGTGGTTTCTGCTATATCAGAGCTATTTGAAATCTATCCCTAAAAGGGTAGATCATATTGAAGGTGCACATAGGGTCATTCAGAATAACTTCACACACACCCGCTACTGTGTATTTCCAAGTCTAATTCTGTCACTAAACCCATACCTGTCACCCAGCGCCTAAATACTAGGCCTCAAATTTATATCCCGCTAAATCTCTCGTTACCGCTGTCCTGTTGTAGCTGGGAAAGTTATTTAGTGTCCGTCAAAGCACATTTTTTGTTCTGGGTTGAAGTACAATTCCCAATTTAGCAATTTCATAATTTAGTGGTTTCTGCTATATCAGAGCTATTTGAAATCTATCCCTAAAAGGGTATATAATATTCAAGGTGCACATTGGGTCATTCAGAATAACTTCACACACACCCGCTACTGTGTATTTCCAAGTCTAATTCTGTCACTAAACCCATACCTGTCACCCAGCGCCTAAATACTAGGCCTCAAATTTATATCCTGCTAAATCTCTCGTTACCGCTGTCCTGTTGTAGCTGGGAAAGTTATTTAGTGTCCGTCAAAGCACATTTTTTGTTCTGGGTTGAAGTACAATTCCCAATTTAGCAATTTCATAATTTAGTGGTTTCTGCTATATCAGAGCTATTTGAAATCTATCCCTAAAAGGGTATATAATATTCAAGGTGCACATTGGGTCATTCAGAATAACTTCACACACACCCGCTACTGTGTATTTCCAAGTCTAATTCTGTCACTAAACCCATACCTGTCACCCAGCGCCTAAATACTAGGCCTCAAATTTATATCCTGCTAAATCTCTCGTTACCGCTGTCCTGTTGTAGCTGGGAAAGTTATTTAGTGTCCGTCAAAGCACATTTTTTGTTCTGGGTTGAAATACAATTCCCAATTTAGCAATTTCATAATTTAGTGGTTTCTGCTATATCAGAGCTATTTGAAATCTATCCCTAAAAGGGTATATAATATTCAAGGTGCACATTGGGTCATTCAGAATAACTTCACACACACCCGCTACTGTGTATTTCCAAGTCTAATTCTGTCACTAAACCCATACCTGTCACCCAGCGCCTAAATACTAGGCCTCAAATTTATATCCTGCTAAATCTCTCGTTACCGCTGTACTGTTGTTGCTTGGAAAGATATTTAGTGTCCGTCAAAGCACATTTTTTGTTCTGGGTTGAAATACAATTCCCAATTTAGCAATTTCATAATTTAGTGGTTCCTGCTATATCAGAGCTATTTGAAATCTATCCCAAAAAGGGTATATAATATTCAAGGTGCACATAGGGTCATTCAGAATAACTTCACACACACCCTCTACTGTGTATTTCCAAGTCTAATTCTGTCACTAAACCCATACCTGTCACCCAGCGCCTAAATACTAGGCCTCAAATTTATATCCTGCTAAATCTCTCGTTACCGCTGTACTGTTGTTGCTGGGCAAGATATTTAGTGTCCGTCAAAGCACATTTTTTGTTCTGGGTTGAAATACAATTCCCAATTTAGCAATTTCATAATTTAGTGGTTCCTGCTATATCAGAGCTATTTGAAATCTATCCCAAAAAGGGTATATAATATTCAAGGTGCACATAGGGTCATTCAGAATAACTTCACACACACGCTTCTGTGCATTTCCAAGTCTAATTCTGTCACTAAATCCATACCGGTCACCCAGCGCCTAAATACTAGGCCTCAAATTTATATCCCGCTGAATTTGAATACAATACATTGGGCCAAATAATATATTTGTTGTTGTGGTGAACCATAACAATGAGAAAAACATCTAGTAAGGGACGCGGACGTGGACATGGTCGTGGTGGTGTTAGTGGACCCTCTGGTGCTGGGAGAGGACGTGGCCGTTCTGCCACATCCACACGTCCTAGTGTACCAACTACCTCAGGTCCCAGTAGCCGCCAGAATTTACAGCGATATATGGTGGGGCCCAATGCCGTTCTAAGGATGGTAAGGCCTGAGCAGGTACAGGCATTAGTCAATTGGGTGGCCGACAGTGGATCCAGCACGTTCACATTATCTCCCACCCAGTCTTCTGCAGAAAGCGCACAGATGGCGCCTGAAAACCAACCCCATCAGTCTGTCACATCACCCCCATGCATACCAGGGAAACTGTCTCAGCCTCAAGTTATGCAGCAGTCTCTTATGCTGTTTGAAGACTCCGCTGGCAGGGTTTCCCAAGGGCATCCACCTAGCCCTTCCCCAGCGGTGAAAGACATAGAATGCACTGACGCACAACCACTTATGTTTCCTGATGATGAGGACATGGGAATACCACCTCAGCATGTCTCTGATGATGACGAAACACAGGTGCCAACTGCTGCGTCTTTCTGCAGTGTGCAGACTGAACAGGAGGTCAGGGATCAAGACTGGGTGGAAGACGATGCAGGGGACGATGAGGTCCTAGACCCCACATGGAATGAAGGTCGTGCCACTGACTTTCACAGTTCGGAGGAAGAGGCAGTGGTGAGACCGAGCCAACAGCGTAGCAAAAGAGGGAGCAGTGGGCAAAAGCAGAACACCCGCCGCCAAGAGACTCCGCCTGCTACTGACCGCCGCCATCTGGGACCGAGCACCCCAAAGGCAGCTTCAAGGAGTTCCCTGGCATGGCACTTCTTCAAACAATGTGCTGACGACAAGACCCGAGTGGTTTGCACGCTGTGCCATCAGAGCCTGAAGCGAGGCATTAACGTTCTGAACCTGAGCACAACCTGCATGACCAGGCACCTGCATGCAAAGCATGAACTGCAGTGGAGTAAAGACCTTAAAACCAAGGAAGTCACTCAGGCTCCCCCTGCTACCTCTTCTGCTGCTGCCGCCTCGGCCTATTCTGCTGCTGCCGCCTCGGCCTCTTCCTCCGCCTCTGGAGGAACGTTGGCACCTGCCGCCCAGCAAACAGGGGATGTACCACCAACACCACCACCACCACCTCCGTCACCAAGCGTCTCAACCATGTCACACGCCAGCGTTCAGCTCTCCATCTCACAAACATTTGATAGAAAGCGTAAATTCCCACCTAGCCACCCTCGATCCCTGGCCCTGAATGCCAGCATTTCTAAACTACTGGCCTATGAAATGCTGTCATTTAGGCTGGTGGACACAGACAGCTTCAAACAGCTCATGTCGCTTGCTGTCCCACAGTATGTTGTTCCCAGCCGGCACTACTTCTCCAAGAGAGCCGTGCCTTCCCTGCACAACCAAGTATCCGATAAAATCAAGTGTGCACTGCGCAACGCCATCTGTAGCAAGGTCCACCTAACCACAGATACGTGGACCAGTAAGCACGGCCAGGGACGCTATATCTCCCTAACTGCACACTGGGTAAATGTAGTGGCAGCTGGGCCCCAGGCGGAGAGCTGTTTGGCGCACGTCCTTCCGCCGCCAAGGATCGCAGGGCAACATTCTTTGCCTCCTGTTGCCACCTCCTCCTTCTCGGCTTCCTCCTCCTCTTCTTCCACCTGCTCATCCAGTCAGCCACACACCTTCACCACCAACTTCAGCACAGCCCGGGGTAAACGTCAGCAGGCCATTCTGAAACTCATATGTTTGGGGGACAGGCCCCACACCGCACAGGAGTTGTGGCGGGGTATTGAACAACAGACCGACGAGTGGTTGCTGCCGGTGAGCCTCAAGCCCGGCCTGGTGGTGTGTGATAATGGGCGAAATCTCGTTGCAGCTCTGGGACTAGCCAATTTGACGCACATCCCTTGCTTGGCGCATGTGCTGAATTTGGTGGTGCAGAAGTTCATTCACAACTACCCCGACATGTCAGAGCTGCTGCATAAAGTGCGGGCCGTCTGTTCGCGCTTCCGGCGTTCACATCCTGCCGCTGCTCGCCTGTCTGCGCTACAGCGTAACTTCGGCCTTCCCGCTCACCGCCTCATATGCGACGTGCCCACCAGGTGGAACTCCACCTTGCACATGCTGGACAGACTGTGCGAGCAGCAGCAGGCCATAGTGGAGTTTCAGCTGCAGCACGCACGGGTCAGTCGCACTACAGAACAGCACCACTTCACCACCAATGACTGGGCCTCCATGCGAGACCTGTGTGCCCTGTTGCGCTGTTTCGAGTACTCCACCAACATGGCCAGTGGCGATGACACCGTTATCAGCGTTACAATACCACTTCTATGTCTCCTTGAGAAAACACTTAGGGCGATGATGGAAGAGGAGGTGGCCCAGGAGGAGGAGGAGGAGGAGGAGGAAGAGGGGTCATTTTTAGCACTTTCAGGCCAGTCTCTTCGAAGTGACTCAGAGGGAGGTTTTTGGCAACAGCAGAGGCCAGGTACAAATGTGGCCAGCCAGGGCCCACTACTGGAGGACGAGGAGGACGAGGATGAGGAGGAGGTGGAGGAGGATGAGGATGAAGCATGGTCACAGCGGGGTGGCACCCAACGCAGCTCGGGTCCATCACTGGTGCGTGGCTGGGGGGAAAGGCAGGACGATGACGATACGACTCCCACAGAGGACAGCTTGTCCTTACCCCTGGGCAGCCTGGCACACATGAGCGACTACATGCTGCAGTGCCTGCGCAACGACAGCAGAGTTGCCCACATTTTAACCTGTGCGGACTACTGGGTTGCCACCCTGCTGGATCCACGCTACAAAGACAATGTGCCCACCTTACTTCCTGCACTGGAGCGTGATAGGAAGATGCGCGAGTACAAGCGCACGTTGGTAGACGCGCTACTGAGAGCATTCCCAAATGTCACAGGGGAACAAGTGGAAGCCCAAGGCCAAGGCAGAGGAGGAGCAAGAGGTCGCCAAGGCAGCTGTGTCACGGCCAGCTCCTCTGAGGGCAGGGTTAGCATGGCAGAGATGTGGAAAACTTTTGTCAACACGCCACAGCTAACTGCACCACCACCTGATACGCAACGTGTTAGCAGGAGGCAACATTTCACTAACATGGTGGAACAGTACGTGTGCACACCCCTCCACGTACTGACTGATGGTTCGGCCCCATTCAACTTCTGGGTCTCTAAATTGTCCACGTGGCCAGAGCTAGCCTTTTATGCCTTGGAGGTGCTGGCCTGCCCGGCAGCCAGCGTTTTGTCTGAACGTGTATTCAGCACGGCAGGGGGCGTCATTACAGACAAACGCAGCCGCCTGTCTACAGCCAATGTGGACAAGCTGACGTTCATAAAAATGAACCAGGCATGGATCCCACAGGACCTGTCCGTCCCTTGTCCAGATTAGACATTAACTACCTCCCCATAACCATATATTATTGGACTCCAGGGCACTTCCTCATTCAATCCTATTTTTATTTTCATTTTACCATTATATTGCAAGGCTACCCAAAGTTGAATGAACCTCTCCTCTGCCTGTGTGCTAGGCCTAAATATATGCCAATGGATTGTTGCAGTGGTGGCTGACGTGAAGCCTCATTCTCTGCTATGACATGCAGACTGATTCTCTGGTGACATGAAGCCAGATTGTCTGTTACGGGACCTCTCTCCTCTGCCTGGGTGCTGGGCCTGAATTTATGATAATGGACTGTTGCAGTGGTGGCTGACGTGAAGCCTGATTCTCTGCTATGACATGCAGACTGATTCTCTGCTGACATGAAGCCAGATCCTCTGTTACGGGACCTCTCTCCTCTGCCTGGGTGCTGGGCCTAAATTTATGAAAATGGACTGTTGCAGTGGTGGGTGACGTGAAGCCTCATTCTCTGCTATGACATGCAGACTGATTCTCTGCTGACATGAAGCCAGATTGTCTGTTACGGGACCTCTCTCCTCTGCCTGGGTGCTGGGCCTAAATATCTGACAATGGACTGTTGCATTGGTGGCTGACGTGAAGCCTGATTCTCTGCTATGATATGAAGACTGATTCTCTGCTGACATGAAGCCAGATTGTCTGTTACGGGACCTCTCTCCTCTGCCTGTGTGCTAGGCCTAAATATATGCCAATGGATTGTTGCAGTGGTGGCTGACGTGAAGCCTGATTCTCTGCTATGACATGCAGACTGATTCTCTGGTGACATGAAGCCAGATCCTCTGTTACGGGACCTCTCTCCTCTGCCTGGGTGCTGGGCCTAAATTTATGAAAATGGACTGTTGCAGTGGTGGGTGACGTGAAGCCTGATTCTCTGCTATGACATGCAGACTGATTCTCTGGTGACATGAAGCCAGATCCTCTGTTACGGGACCTCTCTCCTCTGCCTGGGTGCTGGGCCTAAATTTATGAAAATGGACTGTTGCAGTGGTGGGTGACGTGAAGCCTGATTCTCTGCTATGACATGCAGACTGATTCTCTGGTGACATGAAGCCAGATCCTCTGTTACGGGACCTCTCTCCTCTGCCTGGGTGCTGGGCCTAAATTTATGAAAATGGACTGTTGCAGTGGTGGGTGACGTGAAGCCTCATTCTCTGCTATGACATGCAGACTGATTCTCTGCTGACATGAAGCCAGATCGTCTGTTACGGGACCTCTCTCCTCTGCCTGGGTGCTGGGCCTAAATTTATGAAAATGGACTCTTACAGTGGTGGGTGACGTGAAGCCTGATTCTCTGCTATGACATGAAGACTGATTCTCTGCTGACATGAAGCCAGATCCTCTGTTACGGGACCTCTCTCCTCTGCCTGGGTGCTGGGCCTAAATATCTGACAATGGACTGTTGCATTGGTGGCTGACGTGAAGCCTGATTCTCTGCTATGATATGAAGACTGATTCTCTGCTGACATGAAGCCAGATTGTCTGTTACGGGACCTCTCTCCTCTGCCTGTGTGCTAGGCCTAAATATATGCCAATGGATTGTTGCAGTGGTGGCTGACGTGAAGCCTGATTCTCTGCTATGACATGCAGACTGATTCTCTGGTGACATGAAGCCAGATCCTCTGTTACGGGACCTCTCTCCTCTGCCTGGGTGCTGGGCCTAAATTTATGAAAATGGACTGTTGCAGTGGTGGGTGACGTGAAGCCTGATTCTCTGCTATGACATGCAGACTGATTCTCTGGTGACATGAAGCCAGATCCTCTGTTACGGGACCTCTCTCCTCTGCCTGGGTGCTGGGCCTAAATTTATGAAAATGGACTGTTGCAGTGGTGGGTGACGTGAAGCCTCATTCTCTGCTATGACATGCAGACTGATTCTCTGCTGACATGAAGCCAGATTGTCTGTTACGGGACCTCTCTCCTCTGCCTGGGTGCTGGGCCTGAATTTATGACAATGGACTGTTGCAGTGGTGGCTGACGTGAAGCCTGATTCTCTGCTATGATATGAAGACTGATTCTCTGCTGACATGAAGCCAGATTGTCTGTTACGGGACCTCTCTCCTCTGCCTGGGTGCCGGGGCCTAAATATCTGAGAATGGACTGTTCCAGTGGTGGGTAACGGGAAGCCAGATTCTCTGCTATGATATGAAGACTGATTCTCTGCTGACATGAAGCCAGATTGTCTGTTACGGGACCTCTCTCCTCTGCCTGGGTGCTGGGCCTAAATTTATGAAAATGGACTCTTACAGTGGTGGGTGACGTGAAGCCTGATTCTCTGCTATGACATGAAGACTGATTCTCTGCTGACATGAAGCCAGATTGTCTGTTACGGGACCTCTCTCCTCTGCCTGGGTGCCGGGGCCTAAATATCTGAGAATGGACTGTTCCAGTGGTGGGTGACGGGAAGCCAGATTCTCTGCTATGGAACCTCTCTCCAATTGATTTTGGTTAATTTTTATTTATTTAATTTTTATTTTAATTAATTTCCCTATCCACATTTGTTTGCAGGGGATTTACCTACATGTTGCTGCCTTTTGCAGCCCTCTAGCCCTTTCCTGGGCTGTTTTACAGCCGTTTTAGTGCCGAAAAGTTCGGGTCCCCATTGACTTCAATGGGGTTCGGGTTCGGGACGAAGTTCGGATCGGGTTCGGATCCCGAACCCGAACATTTCCGGGATGTTCGGCCGAACTTCTCGAACCCGAACATCCAGGTGTTCGCTCAACTCTACCTGTAATATAATTACACCCCAAAAATAAATCAAGGCCCCTCTGGTACTCTCTTAGTGAGTTCCCAATCACTACCTCGTCAGGCAGAGAGTTCTATAGCCTCCCTGCTCTTACCATAAAGAATCTTGTTCTGTGTTCATGTAGAAACCTTCTTACCTCTAGACGCAGAGGATGTCACAGTCCTGGGGATAAATAGATAATAGAAGAGATCTCTGTACTGACCTCTAATATACTGTATTTATTCATGGTTATTAGATCTCCTCTCAGTCATCTCTTTTTCTAAACTAAATAACCCTAATTTTCAAAATCTTGATAATCTTTGGGAGTTCAGAAAGTCTGGATTTTGTGGGATAGCGTTTGTGTAAGCTTTCAGTTGGGGATAAAAAGCCTTGGGATTGCTCGGCACATTCCCATTTTAACCAAGCACCGTGTTTCATAAAGATGTCCTTCATGTAACATTAATATGCTTCCAAAATAAAATAAAAAGTGAAATAGTTGTGTGAGTTATGAGAGTAGTTGTAGAGATGACAGCAGAATGATTCATCCTAGTGCCATGACACTCTCAGGGGAACACTGTCCAGTATTATCGTATGTGAAATTGGGGAATGGCTAGAAAGATGAGAAGTCTCGGTGTGCTAATGGAATTGGAAGTGGAATACAAATAATAGTCTTTCACAGAGGTATAAGATATGCCAGACATCTAGGTCAGGAAGAAATTTTAGCTGCCTTATAGCACAATGCAGATTCTAATTAGAAGTAATGTTAGAATCTCAGAAAAGCTAACATACAAGTATATCAACTCCTCCGATAACTTTTTTCATATTTACATCTACTGAGCTCTTTTTTTTTTTTGCAGTGTAATCTGTAGTTCATGTGTATGACTTTTTGATTACTGTTTGGGAGGTGAAGCAAATAAAAACTGCAATTGTTTTTTAAGAATTTGGGCATTTTGGTGCTGTAATGATGTTTATTGTTCTTTATTTTTTATTTTTTAAATGGGGAGAAGGGGTCATTTTTATTTGCATATATATTTTAGAAAACTTTTTGTAAAGTCCTCCTAGGGACTTTAACATGTGATCCTCAGGTCATTTCTTCCATAGACTGCAATTAATTACCATTCCAGTCTATGGGATATTCATTATGGTCTGTAGGAACTTCGCTGTAGCCGGCCTCGATCCTTCCAAGGGCCCAAGGCTGCCACAGTGACTGTAACCATCAGTAACCTCCTTTCTTTCTTGTGGGCCAATGGGAAGGCTGCAATATCTTTGTCTGAGCTTAGCAACATCCCAAGCAACCAATAGGAAAGTTGCCTATCCCTTACTATACAAGAAACTCCCCAGAAGTCCTTATATGCAGTATTTTGCAGATCTGAGAGAGACAGCAGTGTTATTGCTGTGCTAACTGCTTTCCTGTGTCATTACTTTACATTAGATGGTTAGTTAGTTAATATATATATATATTTCGGGGGGGAGAAGCGTCCCCGAAATGCGTTTGGTGTCCAGTGATCTGACCAAAGATCCGACTATGACCTACTTATAAGAAAAAGATTCTTTACATCATTTGAGAAAAGAGTGCACTTTAAACTTAATTGGCTGCAACGATCAGAGTTTGAGCCTGAATCGGAAGAAAGGAACAACTAACATAATCTTCAGTGCCGATACGTCACTTCCAGAGCGACGAGTTCGTCTCTGAACCCACGTGGGACGCAGAGCGGAGCAACAGCCGGGACGCCGGCTTCCAGCGGGAGCCCGACACATCTGAATGACTGATCGGCACATCTGAAGAGAAGGTAAGCCCACACAGTGGGTCACTACCAGGCATATTCCAACTGCCGAACTGTCAAGTCTATATCAGACATAAAAAGTAACATCTTATTTAAAGCCCACTGCAATTGGGACATTTATTCTATTGGACCTTCCCTCCTACTAAGAAAGAGAAGAAGAAGGATCCTTCACTTCCATTTATTCTCCTTTGCTATTTTTTATCTAGGCATTTCTCTCTATAGGTGCTAAATTGTGAAGGACTAGAAGGAACAACCTATAGTAAATAAGGAAATATATAATTTTGGTATATTTGTTATCACTGCTACCTTATTGAGAAAAACTGATTGTTGGTATAAGTTTCATCTATTTTAGTTTTTTAACCTTTTATACAACTACTAATAAACATTGTGACCTGCTTGATAACCGTATGACCCCGTGTGTTGAGAGTGCCAGTCTCCTAGTACTATATGAAACAGAAGCTGCCTGTGACTCAGTGGTGTACATCACAGGCTGCCGCTAGTCCCCCAAGACAGTAGAATATAATATAGGTAAATCTACAGTAAAAAATATATAATTTTACATTTTACTGCATTTCCCTCTGGAAATTACAACTCCTAGCATGCCCCGTAAGACGCAAACCTTCAGGACCTGCTGGGAGTTTTAGTTTTCCTGTAACATGCTGTAGTTTTATATCACAATTATGATTGCATGCTACAAAAATTTGAATAAACATTGCTAAAAAAGTCATACACACTCCAACATACGGTATCAATATAGTACAGATAGGCCCCTCAAAAAATGAGTCCTCACACAGCTCCGCAGACTTAAATGTAAAAAAATACAATATTTTTTGTTTCATTTTGTGCTTTAGTTTATTTTTTATTTTTTGTATTAACTTGTAGGATACCTAAGTTTCAAGTATAAAAAATAAAAACGCAGTTTTCCAATAATAAAGTCATATAAAATTAGAAATAACAGAAACAAAGAAAAACAGATATATATTAGGTATCGCTGCATCTATAACGACTCTCTATAAAAATATCAGATGATCTATCCCCTCAGGTGATTGCCATAAAAACAGTGCCAAAACAAAGTCTAATGCCAAGCAATCTAAAAATCGTATGTGCTCCGAAATGGTACCAATCAAACTGTCACTTCATCCTGAAAAAAGATAATCACCCAAAAATTTTAAAAATATGGCTTTCAGAAAATGGTAACACAAAAAGATTTTTTTCACTGTGTAAAACTTAAAGGGACTGTCTTATCTCAGACAATGGAGGCATATGGCTTGTCTTATAGATGTGGGTCCCACCTATATCAGTAACGGAGCCCCGCAAGGTGGTGGCTGGAGGACTCCGGTCAGGCCACCAGCAAGCGGTCTCCCCATAGAAATGAATGGGAGTGCACTGCTCATGACCAGCCACCGCTCCCATTCACTTCTATGGGCCTGACGGAAATAGCCAAGCCAGAGTATAGCTATTTGTGGGGGCCCCATAGAAAATAAATGGACGGCGGCTGCGCAGCGTGCCCTCCACCACTTTGAGGGCTCCATTCTCAGTTTAGGTGTGGGTCCCAACTTAGGTGTGACCCGCTCCTATAAGACAATGGGGACATACCTAGCAATATGCCCCCATTGTCTGAGATGAGACAATCCCTTTAATAGAAAGAAATAAAAAAAAACTGACATTAGGTATCGCTGCGTCTGTAATGACCTGCTCTATAAAAATATGATATGACCTATCTTATTATCAGTATTGAGATTTTTCTAAGGAGATGTTTTGTCACAATAGTTTTTAAGGTAAAGGGCATATATGAAAAAAGAGTGACTTTTAAAATTACCTTTATTAAATATTTAAGTGGGTATAGGTATGTATATACCGACAGTGAAGAGACTACACTTACTGAGGTTACTCAGTGGGGGAGTAGTGACCTACTACTCCCCCACTGAGTAACCTCAGTAAGTGTAGTCTCTTCACTGTCGGTATATACATACCTATACCCACTTAAATATTTAATAAAGGTAATTTTAAAAGTCACTCTTTTTTATAATATGACCTATCCCCTCAGGTGAATGCCATTAAAGACAAAAAAAGCAATTTTTTGATCCCCTTGCCCCAAATTTTTTTAATATTGAATGATGAAAAAATCATATGCACCCAAAAAATGCAACAATAAATAGGTCAACTCTTCCTGCAAAAAAGGAGCCCCTACAAAGGATCATAGGCAGAAAAAAAAAAAAATGGCTTTCAGAAATGAAAACATGATTTTTTTTAAAAAAATGCTTTATTATGTAAAAAAAAATAAAGATAGACATATTGTCAAGTGTAGTTCACTGTGACATAGGTTACAGTGTTGCTCGCTTGAGTAGCTTTTGGGTGTAATGGCTGCGGTGGATGCCGTGTAGGCTGATTACCTGATGAACGAATGAAATGCTCATTCATCGGGTACAGTAATTCGATAGCTTGTGCGCACATAAAAATGATCATTTACTGGAAGTAGATTGTGCTGTGTAATCACGATCTGCTGCCGGCAAGTATGGGGAAGAACATTGACAGTAATGATCACTGCTCCCCATACAATGGAGATCACTGCATGTAAATACAGCGTTCTCCTCCGTTAAAGAGCAGGCAATTGTCGGGAAGGAACTCTTCCTTTCCAAGAATCTCCTGCTCTGTCGCCCTGTGTAAAGGCACCTTAACAGATTAAGTTATCAACTACAATGAGCTGTTTAATGAGAAACAATCTGATATAGAGCAGTGCACAATACCGTTCTGTTTTGCACACTGTATAAAGTAATTTTTCTTTTTGGTAGCTGTAGGGTGGGCCCCTAGAATAATTTCCACTGGTGAGCCCTAGGCACCCCAGTCCGACACTGGGTCTGAATATCCATTAGTGTGGACGGGAAGACATGTTTTATTAATATTTTATGCTTGCTACTATGGAGCACGCATCCATAGTGAAGGCCTTCCCAGAAGGCCAAGGGTGAGGGGGAGACTCCTCTCAGCTACACCCTCTGCCAAAGGGGGATAAAAATGTGGGATTTGGAACACAATTTGGGGATCCAATAATCATTGGGTTGTGTTCCATGTCCTCCTCTCCCTAGAACCAGAACGGACTCTTATCTCATAATTCGTTAAGTAGTAAGAACCTTTCTGTTTTTACCCTTTTATTTTTATGACTGTTTTGTGCACATTTTGTATGTCCTTTTTCTTTAAATTTTTATAACTAAGTACTGTACCCTTTTTAGCTCATTAAATCATAACTTTAATGGTTTTGCCTTGTTCCCTGAATAAGCCCAGTAACCTTAATTTTTAAGTGTAAGAGTGTGTTTTGCATTAACATGTATTTTCTATAAGTGTGGTATGTGCCTCTGTGAGCCTGCTTGCGAGTGGGGCGCTGTGGGGTTTTCTATGAGCCCCTAATTAATTGGTAAATTAATTAAAATGTCATAGATGGTGGGCGTGTGTTGGGGTGCATGAAAGGCTGTGTCGGGTGTGATCTAGGTTCAATCTGAGGCCTGTGTGTAGGGACGTGAGAGATTGAGTGCATGGAATAGATGGACCCTTGATGGGAAATACTAGTTTTTACTCTTCTTTAGTCATAAAATGCTGGCAGGTATCACAGAGGTCAGTGCTAAAGACCTTGCCAATGATCTCCTGTTCCCTAATATGGTAACAATAATCACTTTCCTTCTCGCATTTCCTCTTGGAGTTCCTTTTCAGCATTCGAGAAAATAATAGAAGTCTCTAGGCTCCTCTGTTCATCTCACCCTACTCACCCCTGAATCCGTGATCTTCTAGTTCTTCACACCTCATCCAAACACTCTCTCCAGTTGTCACTAGTCTTTTAAGTAAAATATTTAACCTCTCTCTTTCACCTGGTATTTTTGTCTCCTCTTATCGCCTCTTGTCTCTCCTCTAACATGCTGTTATAACTTCATTAATAAAAAAAATAATAATAATATCTTGACCTAGCGCCCCCTCTCTAATCTTCTCTTTACTTGTGTACTCTTCTAGACCTTTTAAGCTAGTTTCACACTAGCTGTAAGAGATCCGGCATTACTGGCAGTACCTGCAATGCCAGATTCAGATACCTGCTGGAACAGCCTGCCGGATCTCTTACAGCTAGTGTGAAACTAGCCTTACAATCTGATTTACGGACTGGCCATACTATCAGATATCCTATCAGACATAAGCATATTTTTTCATTAGTGAGCCGCAATCAATGATCGAGTGAGTCACTTGCATTCAAAACAATAATCACTATATATTTTTCTCTGTTTACTTCTAGTTCTGAAAATACTTCAGGATAGCTGATCAGCAGCTGTGTTGAGTGTCGGACCCCACCAATCAAACATTTATAGCCTATCCTGAAAATAGGCAATCAATATAAAAGCACTAGGCAACTCCTTAACAGATACTGCTCTCACTTTATTTTCCTTCTACCTGCTCCCAACTTCTTTATTGCTTCTCTTTGCTATTGGGGCTCATCAAGGATTAGCCCTAGATCCTTTCATCTTTTGTTTCTGTCTATCCCTTATTGGACAAACTATCAGCAGATCTGGCTATCACTACATCAGTGCCTCTACTCTATGCCAGTCATTTGCGAATTTACTTTAGAATAAAATCTAAAATTATTACACTCACACACAAAGCTCACCCTTCAGTACTGCATCTTCTTACTTCTCCTCCCTCAGGTCTATCACCCTACCTTGCCAATGATCTAAGACTAACATCCTCCTTTAAAGCAAACCATTCTCTCCCATCTCCAATAATTTTCTTGTGCTGCACCAGCTTTCTGAAATGTACTCCCCCAGAATCAGACTAACTCTCAATATCCACAGTTTTAAACATGACCTAAAAACACTTATTTTTTAACGTATTTATTATGAATCCTTTCCTTTTAAACACCTCCATTATTTTTAAGAACCCGATCCCTTCATTCAACAGTATCCCACACTCCTGGCACCATGTAGCATACTTTTAAGATGGATGGACTAATGTACAAAACAAGAACTTTTTACCTTTAGTGTCATCCCTTTTCCTCATAGATTGTAGGCACTTCCAAGACCAAGAACACGGCCCTCACTTCTGTATATGCACCCTCTGAATTATTAAGTGCTGTTGAATATGTCAGTTTTATGCAATCAAAGAATATTATTATTTATTATTAAAGGGAATCTGTCAGCTCCAACCCCCCCCCCCCCCCCAAACTACAGTAAGAAATTAATAGGGTAAGGATCCTGATCCGTCTGACAAATGCATTGAAATGTCGGATCCGTCTCTCCGGTGTCATCCGGAAAAAAGAATCCATTTTTTTCACATTTTTGCGGTCTGAGTTTTGCTGGAACACTCGGGGCCTAATCCGGCATTAATGCATTTCAATGCCGGATTAGACATTCCGGCAAGTGTTCCGGAATTTTGGACAGAGATAAAACCGCAGCATGCTGCAGTATCATCTCCGTCTTGAAAAGGCAAAAAGACTGAACTGAAGACATCCTGATGCATCCTAAATGGATTGCTCTCTATTCAGAATGCATTAGGATAAAACTGATCAGTTCTTTTTCAGTATTGAGTCCCTAGGACGGAACTCAATGCCGGAAAATAATAACGCTAGTTTGAAAGTACCCAAATATGTCATTTTTATCTTCGTACTCACTTGCATTCCAAAGCTCTGCTCTCACAAACCAACAGTAAAATTCCTTAAGTCCTCTCTATTATGTGCATGAGCTCGGGATACCTCTCAATACATTTTACTGCTGGTTGGGGGAGCACAGCATCAGAATGCAAATAAATATGAAGATGCAAATTACATATCTGGACTCTAGGGTCACTTACACTATTCAGTGCTTACTCTAGTTTGGGGATGTTTCAGAGCTGACATATTCCCTTTAACCCCTTAAAGCCACGGCCATATTTCACCTTAAGGAACAGGCCATTTTTTGCATATCTGACCAGTGTCACTTTATGTGTGAATAACTTTAAAACGCTTTTACTTTCCAGGCCATTCTGAGAGTTTTTTTTGTCACATATTGTACTTCGTGGCACTGGTAAAATGGAGTAAAAAAAAATTATTTACAAAAAAATACCAAATTTACCAAAAACTCTGAAAAATTTGCAAATTTCCAAATTTCAATTTCTCTACTTTTATAATAGATAGTAATACTTCCAAAAATAGTTATTATTTTACATTCCCCATATGTCTACTTCATGTTTGGATCATTTTGGGAATGCCATTTAATTTTCTGGGGACGTTACAAGGCTTAGAAGTTTAGAAGCAAATCTTGAAATTTTTCTGAAAATTTCTAAAACCCACTTTTTCAGGACCAGTTCAGGTCTGAAATCACTTTGTGAGGCTTACATAATAGAAACCACCAAAAAATTACCCCATATTACAAACTACACCCCTCAAGGTATTCAAAACTGATTTTTACAAACTTTGTCAATGCTTTAAGTGTTCCACAAGAATTAATGGAAAATAGAAATAACATTTCAAAATTTAACTTTTTTGGCAGATTTTCCATTTGAATCCATTTTTTCCAGTTACAAAACAAGGGTTAACAGCCAAACAAAACTCAATATTTATGGTCCCGATTCTGTAGTTTACAGAAACACCCCATATGTGGTCGTAAACTGCTGTACAGGCACACGGCAGGGCGCAGAACGAAAGAAATGCCATACGGTTTTTGGAAGGCAAGTTTTGCTGGACTGGTTTTTTGACACCATGTCCCATTTGAAGCCCCCCCGATGCACCCCTAGAGTAGAAACTCTAAAAAAGTGACCCCATTTTGGAAACTACAGGATAGGGTGGCAGTTTTGTTGGTACTATTTTAGGGTACATATGAATTTTGGTTGCTCTATATTACACTTTTCGTGAGGCAAGGTAACAAGAAATAGCTGTTTTGGCACAGTTTTTATTTTTTGTTATTTACAACATTCATCTGACAGGTTAGATCATGTGGTATTTTTATAGAGCAGGTTGTGATGGACGCAACAATACTAAATATGACTAAAAAAATGATTCTTTAGTGTCTCCACATTCTGAAAGCCATAGTTTTATTTATTTTTTGGCGACTGTCTTGTGTAGGGGCTAATTTTTTGGGGGATGAGATGACAGTTTGATTGGCACTACTTTGGGGTGCGTATGACTTTTTGATCGCTTGCTATTACACTTTTTGGGATGTAAGGTGACAAAAAATAGCTTTTTTTACACCGTTTTTATTTTTTACAGTATTCACCTGAGTGGTTAGGTCATGTGATATTTTTATAGATCAGGTTATTACGGATGTGGTGATACCTAATATGTCAACTTTTTATTTATTTATGTATGTTTTACACAATGATTTTATTTTGAAACAAAAAAATCATGTTTTAGTGTCTCCATAGTCTGAAAGCCATAGTTTTTTCAGTTTTTGGGTGATTATCTAGGGTAGGGTATGATTTTTGTGGGATGAGATTATGGTTTGATTGGCACTAATTTGGGGTGCGTATGACTTTTTGATCGCTTGCAATTACACTTTTTGTAATGTAAGGTGACAAAAAATAGCTTTTTTTACACCTATTTTATTTTTATTTTTTTACAGTTTTCATCTGAAGGATTAGGTCATGTGATATTTTTATAGAGCAGTTTCTTACGGACGCGGCAATACCTAATATGTATACTTTTTTTATTTACTAAAGTTTTACACAATACCAGCATTTTTTTACACTAAAAAAATTATGTTTTAGTGTCTCCATATTCTGAGCCATAGTTTTTTTTATTTTTTGGGGAGATTGTTTTAGGTAGGGGCTCATTTTTTTCGGGATGAGGTGACTTAGATTACAAATGGTAAATGAGGTTTTTAGAAAAAACATAGGGGGGAACTTCTCAGTGTTTGCAGCAGAATGTGTGCTATTGGGGTGATAGCAATAAGACTATGACCTGTAAAAACTTGAAGTTTTTACAAAAAAAGCCGGCTGGTTGTCCATATAGAAAAAAGTGATTTTTGTAATGCAGAACTTGCCAGCAAGCTATATGAACTATGAAACAATAGGCTTTTCAGAGCGACCAGTCCCTTACTCTATGCTATGCTTTCCCTGATAAAACCCTAAAATCTACCTAATTATATATCCCTATAGTGCCCCCAATACAACTAGATTACTTACTTGAGTCTATAATAGTTTTTGTCATACACAGCCAAGACATATGCTATCAGGTCACAAGTTGTAATACAGAATGGCATTGTTGGCATTCTCAGCAAAAGGACCTGTCTGATTCCTGCCCCTGGTTGACTGATCAGGCTGTATGTCAGACTTTAAGCCAATCAGGGCAAGGCTTCCCCTCTGAATCCCAGTATTATGTGATCCTCCATCTTTATCTTTCCTGTTGTTTTCCCCACCAATTTTCACAGCAAAATAGTACTGGCGTTTCTATGAGATTCACGAAAAAGGATTTCTGTGAAATCTGTAATGAATCTGATTCATTTAGAATAAATGTACTCATCTCTCTTCTCTGGCCAAGATTTAAGGGACCAAAAGGAGATAGGGATCCATTTTGTTTGACAATTGTTTGTTCCAGGGATTTTCAAAATGTGTTACAGACCATCACCAGTTTGCAGTCTGACTGGTATTCAATGTCATGAATTATTATTAATTTACATTGTAATATGCTTGCACTTGGATGTCATAGATACAAATGTTCTGCATAATCACAATAATAACAGAACATACTTTAAATATTAAACATCTGTGTTTACTGTGTTAATTCACAATGGATTAATTATTATACCACCCTCCACTTCTCTATAATTAACTCAACTGTTGCATATGCAGCTTTTTTATTTTTAAATCAATTCTAATTGTGTTACAAATTAAAGAAAAAGCTAAAGATCAAAGCCACACACTGCTACAGCACTGCTTTTAGATGGTATCAATTTGCTGTCACCATAGAGACTGGGCACATCACTAGCAGATGCAATTGTATTGACAATTTGAATGATTATTGCCTCATTATGTCAATGGTTTCTATCTCTGATGGGGTTTGCTTGACGATGCATTTAGCTAACACTGATTTAGACTGACTGGTGATAATAGGAAAAAAAATCTGATTTTAGTATACAGAATATGATTGCTCAGCTCAAGCTATAAGAAATCCATATTTCCAGTCAATTCTGTTGGCCTTTAGGCCATAAAAAAAATGGCTAATGTTCTGTGGACAATTCATCATGGTCCTCTTGAAAAATGTCTCTGTTCTTTAGCCATAAACCAAGATCTCTGGCAAATTGTGTCATTGATTTTTTTTTTTATTTTTTTTTTTATTTATTCAAGTTTTCACGTTTAATAACAACAGCCATCCTGAGGGTATCCAGACACCTAAGAAAAGCATTTAGAAAAACTTAAAATAAATTGGATAAGGCAGTAGAGGCTTAACATCTTATTATAAAATCATATTCCCATGGCAGACTGCTTTGTACTTTATAAATTCTATGTGTTGGGAGAGTCACCAATTTGACCTCAATAACCGATCAGTGTTCCCCACTTTAAGATCCTTCTAAGACCTCAACAGCCGCCCCACCATATATCTTTCCAAATTAACTTTCAGCCTCACTGTTAAATTCAGTCAATATGAATCACTTTATTAACTGTGTTATCTCAACTGCACTTAGGTACTGAACAAAAAAGGGTCTCCATTTTCTAAAAATATGTTTAGCCTGTTCAGTCTCTAACTGCTCTATATGAAGCAAATGTTTTATTTGATTGGGTAAGAATTGTACTGTATGCACTTCAGACTGGAGCCGGTTGGTGGAGGCGTTGTAATGCTTTAGCAGTCTTCCAGAACAGTGATGGGTCATGGGCATGGACTTTATTACCATCCACATATTCCATTCACCATCCCATCAACAGAGGCACAAAGTTCACATGTCTCAGTTAATAATCAATGCCTTTTGAAAATTTATTCAATAGGAGGAGAAACGTGGCTGAGTGGTCTAAGTTAACCATATCCTTAATTTTTGCTGTCTGGATGAAGATAAAAGCATTTTGTCGAATCTCAACTAAGAATCATAGGTATGTGTGTAAAGGGTAAACTCACGACTCTTAAGATTCTGAAATCGCCAACTATCAATGAGGGAAAGTGTAGTTGTCAGGTCAGCTGAAAAAGAGGTTCTCTTACCTAATGTAGTTGTGTGATTGTCTCCTACTTGCTATCCTCTCAAGGAGGCAACACCAAATTAAAGTATCAATCCAGCAGCTTGTCTGTATAGGTATCCAGTAAGACTTGGTTTCATAAAGAAACATAAAACCTTGCCTCTCGTCCTTGTATTTTTAATTTCTTTGGATTAAAGAGTGAGGGCCATATATTTTTCTTGGAATTTGGATTTTTACTTATTTATTTACTTTCTGTTTCATGAAGTTTCCTGATTTTGTTTCAAGACACTCCAAGTGTTTTCCCACAGAATAGTACTGATACATGATCTCTACAGCATTGAATGTTTCCCTAATCACATCTACTGTAGAACATTTGACAAAACTCATAAACGGCCCAAGTGACCAGATCCTGGACCTACCACCAAGGCCATTCGACTCAAGGATCACTGTGGCCAGGATTCAAGGCAGCCTATACAAGATCTCATGAGTACCTTTTCATTATACCACTGTGCCTCCATACTCATGATATTAGACAAGGGAATTTAACTGTATCCTTGTTGTCCCCCACTGTACTCTCAGCATACAGCTTTTCCTGAACAAAAACTCATCAATCATAGGTAATCTGCAGGGAAACCCAGCATGTCAATTATTTTACAGCACAACCTGAGGGAATATGGATCATCACATGGTGCTGGAAAATATTTATGTGCGTGGATTGCTAAGCCCCTTTCTATACATATATTCTGTGCATCAGACCCACCACCCTGAAAATTCTTCCATCTATCATGGAAATATACATGAGCCAAGACTTGTTATAAAAACTTCTTCTTAAGATCAAGTTAAAAAAACTGAGACTTGTGCTCTCAATGTCGCTACAACATATGACCCCCCCCCCCCCCCAATAATCTAAACATTTTCCGATCTATGGATTCTCCAAAATGTCATTTTCCCCAATTCACAGCACAAAAAAAAAAAAATCTTCACATATACTGTAGAGTCTCAACATAAAGCTTTAGTTAACAACACCGCACCGTTGTGAGAGATCAATTGCTCTTAGGCTTATTTTCTAGCCATATTGGAAATGCGAGACAGAGTAATATGAAATAACATTATTGCAATGCTGTCTTCTCTATGAGATGGAACCACTTAGCTCAAAATGATATTCAATATTTTAGCCATAGCTAATTTAATGTTGATACACTTCAGTATACATAGTAATATACATAAACTGATAAACGAACATGGACCTCAATGAGCTTTTATTTTTAATAAATAACAGTATGATCAATGAGCTAGTAACAGTACTCTTCAGATACTGTATATGGTTTTATTTGTATATAAAATGCACATATATGTGTGGTACTGCAATTTCTATTAGAAATGTTCAGGTCACTTTGAAGAATATTTATCATTATAGTTCAAACTGACAAGATTTCTGCTAAGTGCTTTGCAGAAGACGTGCCTCAAAAAAACATGTTATCTTTATATTTATACAGAGAGTCTCAAGTAATCATAAGTGTTTATCGAGCACCAAAGTGCTCAGCCGAACACCTTGGGATGCTCAGGTGCTCTACCGAGCACCCGAGCACAATGGAAATCAATGAAAGAACCCGAGCATTAAACCAGGCACCCCCTGCTCTGAAGAGGGGAGGGTGTCTGGTTCATAGGAAAAGGTCAGAAATTGATGGAAACAAAACTGAAATGGTTCAGGAACAGCATGGGGAGGATGTCTGGATGCATCTTGGACTCCCAGGTCGCTGCTGGGAACAATGTTGTCCGAGTAGTACGCCACTTTTACAGACTGACAATAATAGAATTTTAGAGGAAACATTGTTAGAAAACATTCTTTCCTGTATATTTACTTGCATATAAAGTGCAAATGCTGCCAAAAATTACAAGGAAGAGGCACTCCAATCCACCCTTTATTACAAATAAAGGAGGGCATCATACACAACCTTAAAAAATTATGATTGATGGCCTGCTGGTGAGATGACCCTGTAAAACATTATATGCGAGGGCCTGCAGGCAAACTGGCCCTGTAAAAGATTGTAGGTGAGGGCCTATAGGTGAGCTGACCCTGCAAAAGATTGTAGGTGAGGGCCTGCTGGTGAGCCTACCCTGTAAAAGATTGTAGGTGAGGGCCTGCAGGTGAGCTGACCCTGTAAAAGATTGTAGGTAAGGGCCTGCAGGTGAGTTGACCCTGTAAAACAGGGGTGCACAACCTTTTCTGGTTGGGGGCCACATTGTTAGCCTAAACCAATCCCAAGGGCCAACAATAAAACTTAAAGGGGTATTACCAACTGAAATACTGTATTTATGGCATATTGAACATACAGTATATATCATAAATGTCTAGTTACAGTTCTAGTACTCCCATCTAATGGGAGAATACATGAAAGATACAAGTGAGCAGCATCATGGCATAGAAATACATGTCTGTTACCAGACGGTTGGGGGCCGCACAGAATGGTACCAAGGGCCGCATGTGGCCCCCGGGCCGCAGGTTGTGCACCCCTGCTGTAAAACATGATATGCAAGGGCCTGCAGGTGATCTGACCCTGTAAAACATTATATGCGAGGGCCTTCACATGAGCTAACCCTGTAAAAGATTGAAGATGAGGGCCTGCTGGTGAGCTGACCCTCTAATAAAATTTATGCGAGGGCATGCAGGTGAGCTGACCCTCTAAAAATGTATATGACAGGGCCTGCAGGTGAGCTGACCCTGTAAAAGATTGTAGGTGAGGGCCTGTAGGTGAGCTGACCCTGTAAAAGATTGTTGGTGAGGGCATGCTGGTGAGCTGACCCTCTAAAAAACTATATGCGAGTGCCTGCAGATGAGCTGACACTGTAAAACATTATATGCTAGGGCCTGCAGGTGAGCTAACCCTGTAAAAGATTGTAGGTGAGGGCCTGTAGGTGAGCTGACCCTGTTAAAGATTGTAGTTGAGGGCCTGCAGGTGAAATGACCCTGTAAAACACTATATGCGAGGGCCTGCAGGTGAACTGACCCTGTAAAAGATTGTAGGTGAGGGCCTGCAGGTGAGCTGACCCTGTAAAAGATTGTAGGTGAGGGTATGCTGGTGAGATGACTCTCTAAAAAAATATATGCGAGGGCCTACAGCAGGTGAGTTGACCCTCTAAACAATTATATGCGAGTGCCTGCAAGTGAGCTGACCCTGTAAAAGATTGTAGGTGAGAGCATGCAAGTGAGCTCACCCTGTAAAACATTATATGCGAGCTGCGAGGGCATTATATGCGACAAATAAGCATGTTAATATGATGGAAGAGGAGGAGAAGGATGAGAAAAGGAAGATTCAACCATATACCCAATTTTTTATTTATTTTTTTGGTGGAAGGGGTGCATGGGAATACAGTGTATTATAAACAACACATTTAAAGTGCCTTTATGTTCATCAGCTTTCCTTTGGTGGAGTTAAGAAGTCAGGGTCAATCCAGACCTTGTTCATTTTTATAAGAGTCAACATGTCAGCATTTTCAGTTGACAGGCGGATAAGCTTATCTGTTATATTGCCACCAGCATCACTACATACCACTCAGACAAAACACTGGCAGCGGGGCAGGCCAGCACCTCCAAGGCATAGAGCGCCAGTTCATGCCACGTGTCCAGCTTGGACACCCAGTAGTTGTAAGGCACTGAGGGATCATTGAGGATGCTGACACGGTATCCTATGTACTCCTTCACCATCTTCCCAAAATTTTACCTCCTTGTGACACTAGGCCACGCATCAGGGTGAGGGTGCTGGCGGGGTGTCATGAAACTGTGCCAGGCTTTGGAGAGTGTTGCCCTGCCTCTGTTGGAACTGCTGTGTGTTCCCCCTTGTCTCCCCTCCTCGGTTGCCCAAGGAACTAGGGACTCGGCCACCCGCATTGTCAGATGGAATTTTTTTTAGAAATTTTTCAACAAGAACCTTCTGGTATTGCACAGTTTTGCTTGTCCTGTCCACCATAGGAATGAGAGATGAGAAGTACTCTTTGTAGCGCGGGTCGAGAATGGTGAACAACCAGTAATAAATGTTGTCTAAAATGCGTAGCCAAGCGAGGAATAAACAAGTAATCAAGCATAAAAATGCAACCATTTCCTTATTCTCGGATTTCTTAGCCGGCCTTCAAAGAAGAGAGCCACATTTGTCTCAGTTAAATGGCGCCTCTGGGATCTAAATCTACAGTACTCCATGGCGTATCCAGCGCGCCTGCGAGTAGTGGACGGCGAGAAAACCCATCTCCTTTGCTGACCCCAAGGAAGGGGAAGATTGGGTCTCCAGGAAATCAGGACCACACTGATGCATTGGAAGCATATATCGCGCAAGTATTCCTGTTGTTCAGTGATCTTTCATTCGTCATAATTCTCACCTGTCATTGTGCCTTCAGATGTGGGACTTGACGAGCCGTGTAATCCTCTGTTAGCTGCCTTGTTTGCAGACTTTATTAGTTCTGGAGTTATGTTATAACTTTTCTTATTTTTCTTATGCACACTATGTCGCTATCTCTGAACGCAAGTTGTATGTTGCTTATGATTATGTGGGGTGGGAGCAACACCTGCATAGGTATTCCATCTAATTGCACTATGCAGGTCCCCGAGACCTTGGCCCTTATACTAGTTAGACTAGATTCCAACGATTATTTATTCACTTTGTTACTAATATGTACCAAGTTATGTACCTTTTGGTTTTGTTCCATCCAGGTGTGGGTTTCTCTCCTAGTAAAGCTAGTTGGAGAAGTATCAGGGCATTGGTGTCAAAAAACTGATTGCATCTTTCCAGCGGAAAGAGTAGGAGGATATCCTATAATAACAGGAATAGATAAAAAATGGCCTCCATGAAGGTTTTGTCGTGGAATGTAAGGGGATTGGGGGACCCCAAGAAAAGGATAGCGGTATTTTCACACAATCGCTCCTTTAACCCACTCATTATTGGGATGCAAGAAACTTACCTGACGCCGGAGACCGGGTGTAGGCTTAAAAAACCCAGGATTCAATACTTATCTAATGCATATGGCAGCTCACACTCCAGAGGGGTCGCTATATTGGTCCATAGGAACCTTAGGTGGGAGGTGCATCACTCGGTAATGGATCCGGAGGGGCAATATATTTTCTTATATGTGTACATTAACTGTGTCCCTTACGTGGTGATTAATGTGTATAATTCGCCGCCTGCCACTACCTCTCTACTGCAGACTGTGATAGGATTTGTAGCACAATATCCCAATGTTAGACTGCTCTGCATGGGCAACTTTAATCTGGTAATGAACGATGAGTTGGACAGATTCTGCAGGGATTCTGGTAGGAATCGTGGCTGTCCTTCTGACACTGTTCTGTCCAGAATAGCTGCTGAGATGGGTGGATCTGTGGCGGATCAGACATCCACTTTCACAGGAATGCTCATGCTTCACTCCTTCCAGGGGAGCTCTCTCCAGGATTGACTACATTTTATTAAATGCCTTAGTATACACCGATCTAGAGGATGTGAGATATGGGCCTCAGAGTCCTCCGACCATTCCCCGGTATTGGTAGAGTTAAAACTCCCCGATGCTGTTAGACTGGGAAGAAAAATGCACATACATCCTTTCTGGTTATCTCTTCTCACCACTACAGACAGGGTTCCGGATCAACTGATGATGTTTCTGGAGGTGCAGGATGTTGATACGGATGGTTTATTGTTATGGGAAACGATGAAGGCGTACCTGAGAGGTTGCCTCAAATCGTCAATATCCTTCATCAAGAAAGACAAGCAGCGCAAAGAGGTGGAACTACACACTAGATGCAAAGAGGCAGACAGGCTAGAATGACTTAATAGAGGCAGATTATACATGATACATTTGTCAGAAAAAAGCAACCGCAAATCATTCTTTCTCAAACAGCAGACTTTTGAGATGGGCAATCAGGATGGCAAGCTTCTTGCACATCTTGCGCGCGGCAGCAATATGTCCCCCCCCCCCCATTATCAGAATTCGGAGTGCAAACGAGCTGGTGCTGGAATCAGTGGATGGTGTCCTAGAGTGCTTCGGGAGCTTCTACAAAGACCTGTATGACTCCGCTGTAACCTACACAACGCATGAATTGGATGAATACCTTCTTGAGGTGCCTCATCCTCAGCTGAGTGATCTGGATAGAGGCGTCTTGGAAGATGATATTACACTGGAGGAGATTAAACTGGCGATCACGGATCTCCCTGCTGGGAAGGCCCCAGGCCCAGATGGCATTCCGATAGAAGTTTATTCCAGATATGTTGACATATTAGGCCCGCAACTTCACAAATTATATTTGACTGCCCATGCCCGTGGGACGCCACAATTGTGGTCATCCTAAAGCCCGATAAAAACCCGTTGGAGTGCGGATCATACCGTCCTATCTCTCTTTTGAATCTAGATTATAATATATTTACCAGAGTTCTGGCAACTCGCCTTAACAGAGTGGTCACATCAGTAGTGCATAGGGACCAGTCAGGTTTCATGTCGGGCAGATCAACCTCTGACAACATCAGGAGGGCGCAGGTGATTGCACAGATAGGTGCGGCTGAAGGTAATCACTGGGCTCTGGCCTCTCTGGACACTGCTAAAGCCTTTGATTTGATAGAGTGGACATTTCTGCTTACTGTGTTGAAGAGCTTTGGCTTTGGCCCAAAATTCATCAGGTGGGTTGAGATATTATACAAACGACCAAGAGCTAACATATTAATAAATGGCCATCAATCTGATTCATTCCCACTGAATAGGGGTACGAGGCAGGGGTGCCCTTTATCGCCTCTGCTATTCGCGGTCGAGCACCTAGCCCTTAGAATTAGGCAGGATCAGATATACATGGGTATCTCCATGTGATGCAGGGAGGATAAAATTGTGCTTTATGCGGACGATTTGCTTTTATCTGTGCCAGGATCGGCTGGATGAGAACTACGTACCTGTACCTACCTGAAGCAGTAGAGTTATGCCGGAACTGCTGTATTGAGGGTAGCCTGAAGGGGGCTACCCCAGTGTGGATTATGTGATGAAAAGGGGGGGTTGGGTGGGCAGATGTGCCGGCGATCGTGCTGCAGCAGGTACTGTCGGCTGCCTTTTTAACCCTGTGTGGCCCCGCCTCCCCTAGCACAAACCCAGCAATGATATCATTGCTTAACACTTATGACCAACCCTAAGGTCGTGCTCCCTAGAGCAATCAACATTATCAAGCAGTTTGGCAGATTCTCCGGGTTGCACATAAATTGGACCAAGTCTGCTATTATGCCCCTCTGGAATCACACATGGCCGTCTCACTATCATAATCTGCCAGTAGTGGCTTGTTTCAAGTATCTAGGAATAATAATTACTAGAGATGCGCAACTGTCATACACCTTGAACATAGAACCTCTGGAGGCCCTCTTTGCAGACAAATTCAAAACATGGAAATCCCTTCCCCTTTCCATAATGGGTAGATTGAATTTAGTTAAAATGATCTTGCTACCTAAGGGCCTGTATCTCCTAGCTCACGCTTGCGCACCTATATCAGGTTCTTTGATCGTGTCCACGCCATGACTGCCTCATTTGTATGGGGAAAGGCTACAAGGAAACTTTCTTTAGCTGTACTTCAAAGGCCCAAAATGCAGAGGGGTGCTTCTCTACCAGACTTTTTCCTCTATTTCTTGACTGGTCAGCTAAAATTCCTGAGACCCTGGGCGTTGTCAGTTGAATTATCTAATGCTGAATACTTCCTGCAAGTATACTTACATTTGAGCACTCTCTGGCCAGTTCTGGAGAATTCCCACTGCCCTCGCAGTCGCCTACTGCCTCTCCAGTTTACTGCTTCTAAATTGCATTCATATAAGGATCTGACCGATGTTATCCCGCTGTGGCATAACTCCATGCTTTCTCATCTAAAATCAATGGAAGGGGCTGACATGTGGAGGCTTCAGGTGGTTTGCACACTGGAAGACCTGTACGAGGGTGAGCACTTGCGCTCCTTTTCTCAGATCCAGGACAAATTTGGAGTACCCCACAATATGTTTTTCAGATACTTTCAGCTGAGGCATGCCCTACAGGCTCAGCTCAGAGAGGTGGGGAGGGAAAACTCGAAATATCCCTTGATTGGCATGTTGAGATCGCAGGGTCCGAGAGGGATCATTTCCGTGCTGTATACACACTTGCTTTGCAATTGCATGACAATGAACCCTCTTGCCATTGAGAATAGGTGGAAGATGTTCATACCCACTCTGACAGAAGATGATTGGAGTGAGGCGCTTCTGACTCCGACCAGGGTTTCACCCTCTATTAATAATAGATTGATTCAGTTGTTTATACTGCACAGGAGTTACCTCACTCCAACCAGGTTACATAAGATGGGTGCAGTACGCAGCCCTGCAGGGTGAGCGATGGTGAGGTCACAGGGGCAGTTAACAGACCGAGGGTTACTATTGTTACTCACAGTTTTTATATATACCCTGGGCAGGCGTACAGCAGTGATGGAGAGGCTGGCACAGGGATCCTCTGGGGCACTCTCTATGTATAGGGACCAGGCCGGATGGTAGGTGAGGTGTCCTGGGTGTTGCAGGTTTAATGTGCCGGTGGCAAGATCCCTTTACATTCGTGACGCCAGTGCCGGTAACGGTGGCACACCGATTTATTGTAGTAATAATTGAGGAACACAAGTTGCAGTGAACCAGAACTTCTTTTTACTGAACAGTTCAACTATTTACAGTTCTTTAGTTAGTTCCACATGTACAAGGTTGTCACGCCACTTGCAAGATACTCGGAGGGAATAACACTTACGGATCAGGCTGTATTTCTCCTCAGTTCCTGTCTGGCTTTCTCCAAGGCCCGTATGCCCTATTGCTGGCTTTATCCTTGGGTAGGGAAACCTTCCTCTGGTATATGTCTCTTTGCTGTGAAATATCCTTCTGCCCTTCAGCTCTCTGTTTGGCTGGAATAAACTTGGCTCTGCACTGTACTTTTATAGGAACTTGGTTTCTTCAGGAGGCAAACTCTTCCCCTGGATGCAACTTCTGAGCTTACTTTTGCTCAGGAAACTCAGGCAGGCTAGACTGCACTAACTAGCCTCCTGGACTATACTGCACTAACTCTTTCCTGTCTGGGCCTAACTATATATACTAGGGGTTCCATAGCTCCCTCTACTGTCTAGGAGGAGGAACTACCCCTAGCAGGCCAATTGCAGACAAGATTAGGCATTTTCTATTATAGAGCCGCAAAACACTTACGGACGTGTGAATGGACCCTCATAGCAACATTATTAAAGGTTAAGTTTTTCTTTATGTGTATTCTAATGGATTGCCGTCCGTGTACAATGTTATAATATACTTTCTATGTTAGAAAATATATTATAGTGCATTTGTATTGTGCGGCAGTTATGTGCAGTTTTGCTGTGATACTGCAGGTATACAGAGGGACAAGCGTTATTGGAACAAATAATTTCTACTAGTGTTATATACCAGTCGCCCCCCCAAATAATTATTGAAGCGGGGTGTTATATACCAATATACTTTATTTATAGTGCATTTGGGTACTGTATAGTGCATTTGCGCATGCGCGTACGCAAAAATTATATTGCCGATATTTCGCATTGAAAATAATAATGAATGGAGATCGCAAATTCGAATAATACATCTGGTATGTCACTGTCCATGTTGTGGGACTATTTTTGCACTTCTAGTAATTATTTCTTGGCTGCAAATATGACTTGTCGTCTTCCATTAAAATGATTAGGACCTGCCGCGAACCTTGCGGTTCGCAAACATTTAATCGCGTTCGCGAACCGTCCCGGCAGATGTTCGTCCATCACTATTCCTCAGCACAGCTCTCCCTGACTAAGACTGAGCCGAACACGCGTCATCGGTTGCTATATAGCACCCAATGACGCGTTCCGGCCAGCCAATTACTGTATTGCCAGTAACCAACATGGCTACAGCATTACAGCGAGGGCAGTACTTACACTGCATGTGTAGAGGCGACTCGAGTATTGCACTCGACCACATGCAGTATTCGGCCGAATACCGCCATGTGCGGAGCATCGAGATGCTCGAGCTGAACTGGTGTTCGGCCAAGCATGTTCGATCAACACTAGTAATCATCTTTACTTCTCTCCTAAGAACTTAGAGGTCATGTATAAAAGATCTAGGAAAATAAACGACTCTCATACATGCATCTTTCCATAATTCACATAAACATTAAAGGGGTTTTTATGGGATTTTTGTATTGATGTCCTATCGGCAGTATAGAGATGAGTGAATTTCTGAAAAATTTGATTTGGTCGGTTCGACGAATTTTCCTAAAAGATTCGATCCGAATTAATTAGTAGTAAATCACACCAAAAAAAAATGCTATTTTCTTTCTACAGAGAGCCTTTATAGTGGTGTAGAACACTGTGCAGATGACAGGCGTCGCTCTTACAATCACTGCACACTTTACTTCTTTGGGCAGTCACGGGGCCAAAACTGACCAAATAACTCAAGTGTGAACTCAGTCTTACAAGTCAATGTTAGCGTCAGGTATAAGGAACTGAGCAGAGGCCCAAGATCCTACTATAGCATGAAAGAGCGCACTTCTTTTACACCATCGTCAGCTGATTCCACATAGATGTCTACAGAACCTGTTCTATTGAACGCTTATACAAGTAGAACCCCCCTGACAGAGTGGAGAGGGTGTCAGCAATAAGTTTGTGTTGACGTCACTGATTATTTTGCCCTTCCTCTGATCCATCAGAACAATAACAACCAAAAAACTGATCCTGTCTGTTGAGCATCTGCCTTCACTCGGTCAGCATTTGGTCAGTAATCCATGAGTATTGCTAATGCCCAAAAAAAATATAGGAGTGGATCTAAAACAGAGATGACACGTGATTGAAATATTAGCATCTGTTTTGTACACACTCCTGCTTTTGGCTACCAAATCACAAGCCAATTCTGATGGGGACCATACAGCCCTTACAGCTGCTACACAGACAGGATCTATTGTGTGTCTCATTTTTCTTTACTTCTGACAGATCAGAAGAAGCGTCAAATAAATAATGATGTCAACCAGGCCAAAAAGGCAAAATAGTGGTTTGGTCATGGAGTGGGGAGGATGGGAACAGCATGAGAAGTCCACAGAATGGCCCAATGGCATGGTGTGGAGGTGGCAGCAGCATCAGGAGACCACAGAGTGGCAAGTTGAGATAGTCTGGAGGTGGCAGAAGCAGCATGAGGAGACCACAGAGTTGCACAATGACATTGTGAATTGTCCCTGCAGTGGAGGCTAAGGACAAGGTGGAGGATAAGAAGGCAGAGGCGGACATTGTCGCAAGACCAACAGCGTCAGAACGTGGAGGTGGATAATTTCCAGGATATGAATAAGTGGAATGATGTTGTTCATCCCGTAGTCCTGGTGTGTACAAGAGGCTGAAGTGCATGCAAAGTTTCCTGGCCATTTCAGTAAACGCTTGACAAGATTAAACACATGTGCCATGCAGGGTGCATGTCACCATGGTTCCGATTTTAAGTTGTCGTGGAGAAAACCAGGATTCAATTTTTCGAAGAAGGACGAGGAACAGTTCCTCCCCTGTGTTACTCCGTTCGCCCAGGCAAACTAGGTGCAGAACAGTGTGACACCACCGTGCCCTGCACATGTGGTATTCTGGTGGGGCACTGTGAATTGACCCTGCAGTGGAGGCTGAGGACAAGGTGGAGGATAAGACGGCAGAGGCGGACATTGTCGCAAGAACAATGGCGTGAGACTGTTGAGGCAGAAGCGGCGTCACCTAGCCAAGTTGCTGGCTTGGCTGGGCAGGAACCACATTTACCCAGTGGGCCGTGAAGTACATATATTGTTCTTGACCGTAGTTACAGCTCCACACATTGGTGCTGCCATGTACTTTGGCAGACACGGACTGGCCCACCTTCTGTTCTAAATATGTGTGCAGGGCTGGTACTGCCTTTTTAGCAAAGAAAAATGACGGCTTGGGACTCTCCACCTCGTCTCAGCACAAGCCATCAGTTCTCTGAAAGGTGCAGAGTCCACCACTTGGAAAGGGAGGGACTGCAGTAGCAGCAAAATGGGGACAAAGATCAGGAGCCTCTGCCTGGGCTGCCTGAACCTCTGCCTCCAAATCAGGATAAAGAGCAGAGACGACCACCCCTTCAGCCAAAATGGGACCCGGGTCTTCAAAGTTCCCCCCTCCCAGAAAACAACGTGACAGGGCATCCACCTTCACATTTTTAACCCCAGGGCGGAACGTAAAAACAAAATTAAACCTAGAGAAAAACAAAGACCATCTGGCCTGTCTCAGGTTCAGACGCTTGGTCGATTCCAAGTAGGCTAGATTCCTATGGTCGGTAAACACGGTAATAGGGTGTCTGGCTCCCTCTAGCCAATGGCGCCATTCCTCAAAAGCTAATTTGATGGCCAACAACTCCCTATCTCCCACATCGTAATTTCTCTCTACAGAGGAGAGTTTCCTTGAGAAAAAAGGCACACGGTCGCCATTTGGCAGGAGAGGGACCCTGAGATAAGACCGCACCCACACCCACCTCAGAAGCATCCATATCAACAATAAAATGTAGAGAGACATCAGGTTGTACCAAAATGGGAGCGGAAGCAAAACTCTCTTTAATACTAGAAAAGGCTTTAAGCGCATCTACCGAACAAGAGGAAAAATCCACACCCTTTTTAGTTATATCAGTGAGTGGCTTAACAACAGAGGAATAAATTAAAATGAACTTTCTGTAATAATTGGCAAAACCCAAAAACTGCATCAGCGCCTTCTGATTCTCCGGAAGCTCCCAATCAAGCACAGCGCGGACCTTCTCAGGGTCCATCCGAAAACCAGAAGCGGAGAGAAGAAAACCAAGAAATTGAATCTCCGGAACCACAAACACACATTTTTCCAGTTTAGAGTACAATTTATTCTCCCGCAGAATCAGCAAGACCTGACATAGGTGGTCCCAATGAGTCTTGAAATCAGGAGAAAAAAATCTAAATGTCACCAGTACAAATTTCCCCATTAAATAATAAAAAATGCTGTTCACAAAATGTTGAAAGACGGCCGGAGCATTCATCAAACCAAAAGGCATAACCAAATTCTCGAAATGACCCTCAGGGGTATTGAAGGCCGTCTTCCATTCGTCCCCTTCAATGACTCTGACTAGGTTGTATGCCCTTCTTAAATCCAACTTAGAAAAAACTTTAGCCCCAACAATCTGGTTAAACAGGTCCGGGATCAGAGGGAGCTGATTATGATGAAGCCCCTTCGTCACCCGGCTGTCAATTGTGATTGGATACATCATCATCAAGTACTGTCTGCACGTCACTGATGTCCTCCTCAACGGTCTCTGAGCCAGGAGCCTGACCGCTTGCAACACCAGCTCCCACGCCTCTCTCCTTATCAATAATTGCCCGCCTAATTGAGGAAGCGGCGGATGTCTCCTCCACATCTTGGCTGGCCAGTAGCTGCTGACTGTCTTCTAGTAGCTCGTGCTCGCTGTATAGTGAAGCCCACAGCATACATAACTTCTCTGGCTGAGGAAACAGAAAAGGACAGAGGCAGGTTGAAGACAGGTGAGGGCAAAGGGCCTGCTCCCGGGCTATGCCAACTAAGCAGGCTCAGACTAGCTCACCGAGGAGGCGGGGGATTCCTTGGTAGGCCCCAGTCTCCTGCACCCGGAGATAAGATGAAGGAGTAATTATTTTTCTTGTTTCTCAGGAGATATAAATATTGTAGCCACTAGGTGGCAGTATCGCACAGTGATGCAGCCTCCTACTGGTGTAAATTGTACAGGAGGCCCCACAGTATCTTCTAAACTTCCCGGGCTACTGGCAGTGAAGGAGAAGAGAACATGTCTGGCTATCCTCCTGCCCTCCCTGCTGCCAGAAAACTGTGGTTGCTGGAGAGAATGACTCCTCTTCAGTAGTGGGTTGATTTCTCAGGTGTGTGCCAGTAGTGAGCTGTAGGAGACTGTAAGGGGGAAATAGGGGATTTGTTTATAGTAGACTCCGATCTGTGTATGTGTGCTGCTCTCTGCAGAGTTCAGAGTGGCATTGGGGGGACTCTGCCCTAGGTCCCCCCAATACCTCTGCTTTAGGTGCACCCCCATTAGTGCCACAGCTCCAAATGCCCCCAATTCCCCCATTATAAATGAACCCCTAATATTGCCTCTTCTCCAGTTGCCCCCTAATACCTCTGCACCAGGATCACCACTATTACCCTGCCTCAGGCGACCCTAATGCCTCTGCCTTAGGTGCACCTCCATTAATGCCCCAGGTCCAGATGCCCCCACTCTAAATGCACCGCTAATATTGCCTATTCTCCAGTTACCCCTGCTCCAAGATCCCCACTATTACCCTGCCTCAGGTGACCCTAATGCCTCTGTTTCAGTTATGACCCTCCGTTTGTGCCCTTTGCTCACATTGCTCCTCTAGCACCTTTGATTGGGTTATGACCTGCAAAGGGGGTTGTACTTATGACAGAAAAATTCTGCACAGTGCGTTACATTCTCCAGTATTGACACATATGGTTTAAATGGCGGTAGTGATGATATTCCGTATTTACAGACATCACTGCTGCCATGTAAAGAGATATTGGTGGTGGAGTATTTTAAGGGGTTGTCCAGGTTTTCAAATTATCCCCTCCACACCATAGGGCATAACTATATGATTAGTGGGGTCCGATTCTGCGACCCCCATTGATCCAGGAACGGGTACTGTTCCCCCTTTTTGATGGTGTGGCAGTCCACACATATGCCCTGCTGCTCCATTTATTCTCTTTGGGACCACTGGAAATAGCCGGCGCTGTACTCTGCCATCTCCAGCGACCCCATAGAAAATGGATGGAGAGGCAGGGCAAATGCTCGACCTG
The DNA here is from genome assembly GCF_014858855.1 of Bufo gargarizans. Classification (NCBI taxonomy): domain Eukaryota; kingdom Metazoa; phylum Chordata; class Amphibia; order Anura; family Bufonidae; genus Bufo; species Bufo gargarizans. The sequence goes on along the minus strand of NC_058083.1, from coordinate 470,195,109 downwards.
CAACTCAATCTAGAAGGGGGATCAATGGGGGCTCAAGCGTTCAGACCCCGATGGACCACTTGGTTATCCCCGATCCTGTGGATAGAGGATAACTAGAAAAGTGGACACAGGTCCTTTAACAAGCGAGCATTTATATTTTAGTTTGACACATATTTTGGGCCCGATTTTTTTATTTATTTATTTTGTTTACACCCAAAGAAAACCTTTAAGGATAGGGAATGTGAAAAGGTCCAACAGCTATGACATGACAGGTGATAAGTGTCTGATTGATGGGGGTCTGACTGCTGGGGCCCCCATGATCAAGGGAACGTGGTCTTAAGACCCTTTTATAGATTGGTGGTAATGTAATTGAATGTCTTGACCCCTTTTTTCATGATCAGTGGGTGTTCCAGCAGTCAGACCCCACCAATCTTATATTTATCACCTATCCTGTAGCTAGGCAATAGGTCATTATGGTAGGACAACCCTTTTAATTATAATGTAGATTATGTACAATATGAGGAGGTTAAAGGGAGTCTGTCACCTCCATATGGCCATATACAGTGCTTACATTGCCCTATAGCACACCTATACATGAATGTTATGGTACCTTTGTATATGCCCGCCCTCCTATTCCCTTGCATCATCCTAAGGTCTGGCCGAGATCCCGCGACTGTGCACTGTCTTGCCGGGCCGGAACATGCGCACTGCGATGCCCATTGTTGGCACGGCATCGCTTTAACTACTGCGCGTGCTCCGGTGAACGGCTGGTTTTGTGGAGCATGCGCAGTAGTTAAAGCGATGCCGTGACAACAATGGGCATCGCAGTGCGCATGCTCCGGCCCGGCGAGGCAGTGCACAGTCGCGGGATCTCGACCGGACTTTCGGATGACGCAAGGGAATAGGAGGGTGGGCATATGCAGAGGCTGGGGGGGGAACAATGAAAAAAGGCAGGGCAGCCTGGGCACCAACACACTGAGTGCTCATTTGCATATCAATCAAAGTTAGTTTTTCCAGCTTCTGCAAGTGTAAAGACAAAGACAAAGGTACCATAACATTCATGTATAGGTGTGCTATAGGGCAATGTAAGCGCTGTATATGGCCATATGGAGGTGACAGACTCCCTTTAAGATTTGGTAAATTTCATGCCAGACATTTATGCTTAAAGCGGTTAAAGGGTTAATGGCATTTATCATGCAGTTAATACAAGGCACTTACTAATGTATTGTGATTGTACATATTGGCTCCTTTCCATCACATTATACACAGCACGTATCCATGGTTATTACCAATGTGTAATCCAGCAGTGGTGATCATGCTTACACACTATAGGGAAAGGCTAAAAGGGCTCATAGGCCAACACCTTTACCTATAGTGTGCAAGCACGGCCACCGCTGCTGGATTGCAGAGTAGTCAAAACCATGGATACGTGCTGTGTATAATGGGATGGAAAAGAGTCAATATGGACAATGACAATACATTAGTAAGTGCCTTGTATTAACTTTCTCTACATGATAAATGCCAATTGCTGAAGTGTGACAACCCTTTAACTCCTTTAAATGTGCTACACTTAGAAGGGTTAGGCATAAATGTCTTGGTGTGTGCATTGCGTGTTTCCTATGTGTGATTGGTGTGTGCTATATATGTTCTATGGTGCAGTGGTGTATGTGCAGTATGTGACATATGCTTCAGTGGCATGTGAGCCAGGTATAGGTTTCTTGTGTGCCACATGCGTCCAATGAGTGATTGGTGTGTGCTGCATGTGTCTTGTTTCTGGCCGACTTAAGTGCAGGATATCCATATATGTGTAAAGTCTGCCACATGTATGTTTGTGCATTTTGCTGTAAATGTCTGCCATCATACTTCATCTTTAATATTTCTGTTATCACTGTAAGTGCTCATGAACACGACCGTTGGATGTTTTGCAGTCTGCAAATTGCGGATCCGCAAAACATGGACACCGTGTGTGTATTCCACATTATGCTGAACAGAAAAGTCGGCCCCTAATAGAACAGTCCTATCCTTGTCTGCAATGCTGACAATAATAGGACATGTTCTATCATTTTGCAGAACAGCCATGCGGACATACAGACACGAAATGCACATGGAGTCTTTTTTTAAATTTTTTTTTTTTTTTTTCGCGGCCCCATTGAAGTGAAGTGAATGGTACAGACATGGAAAAAAAATAAGTTAGTGTGCAAGAGCCCTAAGGTGGGCCCCAGAATGAGTTACACTGGTGGGCCCTCAGTACCCCAGTCCGACACTGCAACTAAGGGTTATGTATGACAAACCCACCGACTCTTGGCTGGGGTTGTCTGATGTCACTTGCGACGAAGTCGAATATTTAGTCAACCATTCAAGAACTGCTGGGTTGCTGGTCAAGACGAGACCGCTAGCTGACACTGGGAGCTCAGGCCTCTCGAAGTGACCCCTGCTGCCACTAATACACGCCAAAAATGGCTTTAATTTTTTCACTTCATCACACAACGGATAAAAAGCTCCTTTTTTTGCCCACTAATACACAACAAAAAAAAACTCTTTAGAACATGTAACTGTGGCCGTTAATGGCAAATAATACTTTTTTTTGCCACTAAAACACATAAAAAAGGGCTGTAATTTTCTCACTTCAACACACAACTGCTAATAATCAGTGATGAGCGGCAGGAGCAATATTCAAATTTGTGATATTTCGCGAATATTCGTCATATATTTGCGAATTCAAGAATTTGTGATCTCCAGTCATTATTTTATTGATTGCAAAAATCGGCAATCGGAAAATTCACGAACAACACTACTCCTATAGGCAACTTTCCTATTGGTTGCCAGGGATGTTGCTAAGTGCCGATATTCATGATAAATTCACAATAAATTCGCAATAAATTTGCGATTAGAATATTCGTGAATACGAATATATAGCACTATATTCTAAATATTCGCAATTAAAATTTGCAATTCGAATATTCATGCTCAATACTACTAATAAGCCCCTTTTTCCCCCCACTAATACACAACAAAAAAAGGCTTAGAACATATATATGTAACTGCACCGCACAAGGGCTAATAAGACCCCAATAACAAGAACAGTTTGCTGGAATTACAGAGGTATCATCTATTGCAAACCTGAAATGAGCAGCAGTATAATGGCAATTTGGATCCCCAGTCAGTGCAGCAAGGAGTAATAGGATTGCTGTAACCTCCCCTACTGAACCCTGTTCTGCTTCAATACTGTGGAATAATTCCTCCCTATCCTTTCCCTACACTTCTAATGCTCTTTCCCTAAACTTCTATTGAGAAAAATAAAAGTTTTCAAGTCTTTCCTAGCACTGTCCCTAGCGTCTCTCCTTGCACTAAGTACACTGGAAAATGGCTGAATCCAAGATGGCTGAGGCTATTTATAGGGCTGTGACATCACAGAGTTGGCTGACCGCTGATTGGCTGCATGCATGGCATTGTGGGTAATCCCTCATTCCCAGAGTTCCTTGCTCGATGTCCTAACATGTGCAGCAGTCATTTTAGGAAGAAAATGTGATTCGTTACTACGAAGCGTGAGGAAATTCGGATTCGGTGCAAATGGAATAATTCCTGAAATTCGGATCAAATTTCACTTTGTCAGCTTCGATTCACTCATCTCTAGTCATCAATATCAAAAAAGTGGTGGTCCAACTCTCAGCACTGAACAGCTGTTTTAGGAGGCTCCGGTCTGATGTGACTGATGAATGACTGGCCTGGGAAGAGGCCACAGCTCTCACTGGTGCACCGTGGCCTCTTAAAACGTCAGATTGGCAGGGATACTAGGAGCTAGACCCCCACTGATTAGATATTGATCCTTATTTCTAAGGATAGGACATCCATATTAAAATCCAGGGAAACCCTTTTATGTAGCCAGGCACACACATGCACATCTACTTCTCTCTTTGGTACTACTATTTGCAAATATACTGATAATTTCATAACAATTTTTTATGGAATATACTGATAGTGAATTCTACATATTTTCCTAATGGATGAGACTATGCAAGCATTGCCCTACTTCTCTGCTGCCACCGTGGTCACCCAAAGATCATTCAGACCTCATTTTAACAGTAAATTTAAGATATATTTGGAAGAAGGGGCTTCTTTAGAGGCCTTTCCTACTCTACAAGGCAAGGCAACAGCAAATAGGAGGAGACAAGTGTATGTCTATGAGCATTCCTTGGTTGTTTCCATAATTCACATAGACATTAAAGGGGTTTTCTGGGATATTTGTATTGATGCCCTATCCCCAGGATAAGTAATAAATATAAAATAAGTGGGAGTCCAATTTTCAGCACTAATCAGCTGTTTGAAGAGTCTCCGGTCGTACAGAGTCGTACATTGTATAGTGGCTGTGCTTGGTATTCACTTGAATAGGACTGAGTCTCACCTTGGCCATGTGGTTGATGAATGACTGGCTTGATCAGTTTAACTGCATTACTATTTTTCTCTTTTACATGTTTACTAAATTTGCTTTAACGTTGTCATCCTTTATGAAATATTGCATGCTTTTTAACATGACATCTTCAAGCCCTTTTGAATTGTTCATAATGCTAAAAGCATCGCTCTCTGCAATATGTCTGTGACAACTTCATAAATGTGATTAGCATCTAAGTCATAAAACCTGTTTTTACCCTGTTTTATCCTCAAGACGTTTTAGTGCTTCTTCCATTCATTGACAAAGAGAAAAGACAGAGATTGTGCTTTACTCAATCTTGAGAGATAATGGGTTTATATATTGCTATTTAACTGCAAATGTTCAATGGGAATTTAGATAATGTTTAAAGCAGTGGTGCGGATTCTAGTCCTAGAAGTGGCTGCAATAGATTGTAAAATGGTGCTAGCACGAGACAGGATTTAAATAAGGACATCTGTAAAACTACGTAAGAAGGCATACTACGTATGTGTGGAGGGTTGGAAATGTTGTCTTGGCAGCTGTAGTGCCTACTACAGGATCCAACACCTCAAGGGTCTTATTAGAACTGTAACTCAAATACAAAAATGTAGTCATTAGATCCTGTAGCAAAAATCCCTCCATGCCTCAAGTACTTCTGCCATAATGCAGTTCCACTATAGTAGGACATCTATTGCATAACAGTTCTGGCTGTACTGAATTGAGGAGAGCTTCTGATTGACAGCATGAAGTGGTGAAGAGTACACTTGAACACTTGAAGCCTAATGATAATGAGGGAATAACACACACCCGGCCATGGAACAGATGAGAAGCCAATTGTCCCATTACTTTTGGTCCCTTAACAAGTGGGAGGCACATATGCAAACTGTTGTAATTCCTACACCGTTCTCCTGATTTGGATGTAAATTCCCTCAAATTAAAGCTGACAGTCTGCAGTTAAAGCACATCTTGTTCGGTGGCTCCTTAGGCACGCTGGCCAGAATGGCGACCTGCATGCTCACTTTCTTATGCAATAGGCAAAATGGGGGAATGTTTTCCTCTGGCAGAAAGGGGGACAAATTATGTTACTACCAGGAAACACTGTGTATTTAGTTTGCCGCAGCTTATGGCGAGCAGACACCTGCTACCAGCGTGTCAAAAAGGGAGGCCCCTCTCCGGCCGCTGCATAGTGACCACCTTCTTGCCACCATGAGCAGCAGAAGCCACAGAAGCAACAGCTGCCATTTCCGTCTCCTTAACATAATGGCGCAGTTTTTCCATGAGTCAAACCAGGCAGAGGCCAGTCAGCAAGCTGAGAGCTCCCGCCTCAATGCCCAGGTTCAGGCCTACCTAAAATATGCCCAGTCTATGTTGCATACCCAGTTCGCTTACCACATGGTTTTCTAGGCAGGCAGAAAGGAACAGTGGCCGGAACTGGCACAACACACTCTCAATCTTCTTTCTTGCCCAGCCTCCAGTGTCATCTTGGAGAGGGTTTTCAGCACCGCAGTCTGGATTCAGAAGGATTCTCAGACTCCTCTGGCTGATTCTGATGTATAGACCTTGTCCACCTCCCCTTGGTGGCGGTGTCCCATCTTGCCACTGCTGCTGTCTGTCTGCCTACCATCAAGTTCTATACAGCTGCTGCTGCCTGCATCATGCCAATGCTGTGACCTGCCTACAATCACGTTCTGTATGGCTGCTGTGGCCTGCATCATGCTGCTAAAGCCTCAATTGCCGGTTTACGTGCATTCAGTTTCCACACAGTTCAAATTTTAAATTTTGGGGGGGAAGTTAGATTTTTTCAATAAATTTACCTCCATCAATACCAACATTTTCTCACAGCTTAGCCTGATTTAGATGAATACGTATCGCTTTGCTGGTGGTGCCTTATCTTGCCACTGTTGCTGTGTGTCTGTCTGCCTAACTACCACCACGTTCTGTACCGCTGCTGTTGCAGCCTGCATTGTGTCACTTATGCCACTTTCCAACCATCATGTTCTGTACGGCTGCTGCTGCCGCCTACATCATGCCACCATCATACCACCTAACACCTACATTCTAAGACAAATCTTTTTGCCATTTTATGTAATATTAAGGCACAGCTTCATTGTCGGGTCTCTTTATAATTTGTTTCATTCCTCTGTCATATTCTGAAAGAAACTGTACATAATCAGCACATAGCACGGTGTGTTCTTCCATTCTGTCACCAGGCAACATGCATTGATGCTTCACTTTCTTTTTCCTTTTATACTCAACCAGTATTCTGGCTTCTGACATTGCTCCCTCTACAATGGAATATCAAGACCTCATTGCCTTACATCACTTTTATTTCTGCACTGATTTTGACTTTGTTATGCTCCAATTAATTCTAGAGAAAGAGGTGGGTGGTAAGATAACTTTCCTGTGGATGCAGTCGCAAACCTGAAAGGCTATGAGGCTAATACTAGATGTATAATAATCCCTGCTAGAAACCAAAGCAAGCAAGAATCCTAAAGTTTATTATATTTTATAGCCTCTAGGACTCGACTAAGATCTTCCAATTTTTGTTTACTCTTATTATAGTGATGTTCCAAAATTTGCACCACAAGGGATCTAATCAGGAATTACTAAACTTGCTTAATATGATCATGATCCATATTGTAATGTATTCAGATCCTGGTGGACACTTTTGACCTACCAAGGGTCCTTTAGGTATTCTTTTTCATTTTAATACAATAGGTACAGTAAAACAATGCAGCATGCTATACTGTTCTGGTCATCAAAGAACAATATAGCCTAATGTGGGGCAGATTAAGTGCATGATAGACCCCAGGCTGTCTACCCAATTTGGGCCTCTCTCTCCTTTTTTCCCTGACATCCTCCCTTCCGTGTGCTGCCCAATAGTATTTTTTTTTTGTACGAAGAAGCTGCAGTTTTTTGTGAGTGCCTTGGCCTCTTCCTACGCCATGTGATATCAAATTCATTGGTCACATGACCTAGGTGCAGCTCAATAACGTATAAGTAAATGGGGCTAAGCTGCAATACCAAGCACAGTGCTATCAAATGGACAGCTCTATCATAAGGAAGCCCAAGCGGCTGCTTGGGGGCGCAGACCAATTAGCTTACATTTATCTCGCTGAGCCTGTTTACCGAGCAGCCCGGCCGAACCCCCCCCCCCCTCTCCCTCCCCTCACTCTCTCAGTCACAGAGCGGCACGCAGCTGACAGGCTGAGGCAGCACACACACTCTGAGCTATGAGACCCTGGTGTATTTAAATCTCTTTCAGAAAAATTTCTCCTGGGATTTGAACTTGCAACCTTTCACATCAGAGGCAAGGCATTTACCCACACAGCTATAACAGCTGTATAGCCACAGCCATGTGTATGGTTGTACACTAGGTATCAAAGTTATCTACAGTAGAAGACTTATATGTTTTATTTTTTAACTAACTGGCTATATAGCTTTCATAGCTGTGTGGGTAAAGGCCGTGTCTCTGATACAGAAGGTCATGGGTTCAAAGCCCATTGCAAACTTTTATCAAAGACAGGCTAAATAAGAACACGAGGATCAAATCTTTAACACTAGAGGCTGCTGGGAACACAGGAAGAGGAAGAGGCCTGCATCTCATCGCTGACATGGAGGTACGTATAATTTTATTTATTTTTTTCAAATACCGGACTGTTACTTTACTGCCATGGGTTAGGGGGGTAGGGGGGGCTATTGGCGCCATGATACTGGCACATGGAGGGGGGATGAGAGAGGCACTTGATACTGGCACATTAGGGGGCAGGGGAGAGGATGGCACTATGATATTGGCACATGGGGGGATATGAATCATGAGGGGCAGAAATGTGAAATGATGGGGGGGCATGAAATGGACATGAATCATAAGGGGCAAGAAATGGATATGAATCATGAGGGGCAGAAATGTGAAATGATGGGGGGGCAAGAAATGGATATGAATCATGAGGGGCAGAAATGTGAAATGATAGGGGAGGCAAGAAATGGACATGAATCATGAGGGGCAGAAATGTGAAATGATGGGGGGGCAAGAAATGGATATGAATCATGAGGGGCAGAAATGTGAAATGATGGGGGGGCAAGAAATGGACATGAATCATGAGGGGCAGAAATGTGAAATGATGGGGGGGCAAGAAATGGACATGAATCATGAGTGGCAGAAATGTGAAATGATGGGGGGGCAAGAAATAGACATGAATCATGAGGGGCAGAAATGAGAAATGATGGGGGGGGGGGGCGCCAAAATGTAGATTCGCTTGTGTTGACAAAAATCCTTGCACTGGCCCTGTATGCTTGGTAAGGAGTGAAGAGGCCACGGCATTCACTGGAGCACAGCGGTCTCTTCAAACAGCTGTTTGTCAGGAGTGCCAGGAGTTGGACCCCTACCAACCTCATATTGATGACCTATCCTAAGGATAAGCCATCAATATGTAAATCTCGGAGAACCCTTTTCCCTTATGTTATCTGTAGCATTACATAGGACTGCAGGTACCATCTACTAAATTATCTACACACAGAAAGTTATCGTTGTGTTATCCGGGTTTTACATATAGGTCTGCAGGTGACATTGACTACATTATTTGTACTCAGAGTCTGAGTCACCACAGTGATAACTCTCTGAATACAGATAATGTAGTAGATGTCACCTGCAGGCATATGTAACACCACAAATAACAGTGAATTATTGTGTTATGTGAGGTGTTACATAGAACTGCAAGGAATATCTACTACATTATCTGTACCCAGGGGTGGACTGGCCATTGACCCTACAGGGAAATTTCCCAGGGGGCCACCCAAGCCCTCTTTTCTGCCAGTGGCTGGGTAGATAATGAGTTCTCAGCGGAAATTAGCACTGTGAGAATCAAGTACTCAATCAAGTACTGAATCTGGCCAGCGACCACACATGCCACCCTGAATTCAACTGCTGTGGCCCGCATCTCACCTTCTAAGACTCCTGCTCCATAGACAACTGGAGGAGGAGGAGAACAGAAAATAGTAGCTATTGATGGCCACCACAGACAGCCAGCTTTTGGGGCAGTATATTGTGCTACACTATGTTTTTTGGTTCTTCTGGGATGGTATTTTGCACTATTGTTTTGCTGACCACCCCTACTTTTAGTTTTTTGTTTAGGGCCACTTTAAGTTCCTAGTCCACCCCTGTCTGTACTCAGTTATCACTATCAGTGATATTCTCTGGATACAGATAGTCAGTTCATGGTATTCATAGTGATCTGCTGCTCAAAGCTGACATGCCCTCGTTGTTCTTGCCACGCTGCTCTCCAACCTCCTCCTCTTCTAGGATACAGCAGCATGGCAAGAGGAAGCAGGCAGGAACTAGGTGACCCTGCACTAGCTGTGAACAGAAGCTGAGCGGCGGCCACCGCTTAGCGCTGCTGAATATATTTTTCAATGTGGACATTTGGGTCAGCATTGGGCCCCACAGCTTTTTTGGGCCCAGGGCTGCAGGCCCAAATGCTCCTACTATAACCAGCCATTGAACACTGCCCTAGACTATCCAAAACATATGCTGTTCGCTATAACAGATCAGTTTGCAGTCTTTCATAGCATTATTCTTAACACAATTCACAATTCAGGTAATGCAGCCAAGAACATTGTCAGCATTTATTTATCTGGAGAGAACAAAATTCACACCTATAACTTGTTAAATTACCCACAGGCTATGTTTCCTGTCCAAAGCTGATAAAACCACAAAACGTTATTTGCCTCTTGTGAAAGTGCTTGTTACTCTCAATACCTTGAACTTGTCTGAACTCTTTCTTGAAGACTGGTATTTTACCACCTCAAGAGGAGGCTTCCATCCCTTGTTTTAGCTGCATGCGGTCATAGATTCTTAATACTTTAAAGGGTACTTGTCACCAACAGACTCCCTATCAAGCTCTTTTTTAATGTATCTGCCCAGTATATAGGAAGATCCAGAAAGTAATCATAGGATGTTTTTTAACACATAGCATTTTTGCAGATTTAAGCTTGTTTTTTAGCAATGTTTTTTTGTGGTGTTTTCAGTGCATTTTTTATTATGAAATTTGCTGACAAGACGATTCATTACATAACATTTTTTGAATTTGTGTGTTTTTAGCATTTTTGTGAAAATGCAGCATGAGCCAGGCATGGCATATTTTTCAAGCATAGGTCTGTCAGAAATCTCCATTGGCATTGCAAAACACCTTAAAAAACACCGTAAAAAATATAAAACACAGTAAAAACAAATGCCTTTTTTTTCCCAATGAAACAAAATGCCCCCAAAAATTATGTGTGAAGGACCCCTCATAGCTGTGATGGCTAACCTCCAGCTGTGGTAAAACTACGACTTCCAAGATGTACACTTGCTTGGCTGTTCTCAGAACTCAATAGAAATGATTGGAGCATGCTGGGAGTCGTAGTTTACCACAGCTGGAGTGCCGGAAGGTTAGCAATCACTGCCTTAGGCCTCAAGCACAACCGTATGTATTTTGCAGTCTGCAAAAAACGGATCCTCGAAAAATACAGATGACATCTGTGCGCATTCTATATTTTGCGTTACGGAACAGCTGGCCCCTAAAAGAACAGTTCTATGCTTGTCTGTAATGTAAGACATAGATAACTTAAATAATACAGAAACTGAATGCACACAGAGTACCTTCCGTTTTTTTTTTTTTTGCAGAACCATTGAAATGAATGGTTCCGTATACGATCCACAAAAAAAAAAAAATGAATGGACACGAAAAGAAAATACGTTACTTAGGGTATATTCCCACACAGCAAAACTGCCGTAGCCTTTCCACAGTGGAAAACCTACATTGGATCTTAATGACAACTGCAGAAACAAAATAAGTACAACATTTTGTGGATTTTGCTGTTGATTCCTTTGCGGAAATGCAGCAAATTTCACCCACTTTGCAACAAGTGAAATCTACTGCATATGTCTGCAGCACAGATTAACATGCTGGGTATTTAAGTTCAGCATCTCATGTCAAGTTAGGGTATGGCTACATGGCGACATGTGTCGCATGATAGCAAGTCGTAGAAAAGTCGCACAGCACAAAAATATAATACTGCTATATGCAATTTGCTGTCACATGACTATTTTAAAGCTGTAATTTGGCAAGTCGCAAGTACGAGTTTAATTGATGAGAAGTCTCCTGAGACATGGAACTTGTGACACAAAATCCTGCATGTATGGATTTTTTGCGACCGTCACATCGCAGTCACAGCATGTCACACATCACATGGCGACACACTAGGCATACATTACATCAAATGTCGCTGAGTAGCCGTAACCTTATGTGTGGATTCCAGAGTGATCACACATTTTTTAATAACCATTTTGCTGATACTGTACAATAGATATGAGCGAATCAGTTGAAATAGAATTAGATCCAATTTTAGGAAAAATTTGATTCACAACGAATGCGAATTTCCTCGCGCTTCCTGGAACCGAATCACAATTTTTCTTAAAATGGTGGCAACAATGGCAGCTACACGTGTGAGGACATGGGGAAAGGAACTCTGGGAAGGCGGGCTGACCCATAATACCATGCATGCAGCCAACCAGCAGCCAGCCAGCCCTTTGATGTCACAGCCCTATAAATACGGCGGCCATCTTAGAGTCAGACATTTTCCAGCGTTCAGAGTGCAGGGACAGACGTGAGAAGGCGCTAGGGACAGCAATAGGAAAAACCTCATTGTGAAAAAAAAACACTGTAAAAAACTATTTATAAGTGCAGGGAAAGGATAGGGAGGAATCATTTCACAGCATCTTAGTGCAGGGAGAGACGTCTAAGGTCACTTGGAACAGTGCCACAAAAGCAATTTACAAGTGCAGGCAAACATTATTTGGGTATCCAAATAGCCATTATACAGCTCTGGCATTCCAGCTATTTGTTTTCGTTTTTGGGGCGCAAGTGCTATGTTGAAAAGCCATTAGTGGCTTATATCTGTGGAAAAATAAAAATATATATATGCATTTCACTTCTGCAGTTATTTGTGTTGAAAGAGTTTAGTGGCCTATTTCAGTACAAAAAGGAAAAATATATATGCATTTCACTTCTGCAGTTCTATGTGGTGAAAGCGTTCAGTGTCCTATTTCAGTACGAAAAGGAAAAAAATATATACGCACTTCACTGTTGCATTTATTTGTGAAAGAGTTTAGTGGCCTATTTCAGTACAGGAAGAAAAATATATACGCACTTCACTTATGCAGTTATATGTGTTGAAAGCTTTTACTGGCCTATAACAGTACATAAAGAAAAATATATACGCACTTCACTGCTGCAGTTATTTGTGGCGAAAGCGTTTAGTGGCCTATTTCAGTACAGAAAGAAAAATATATTTGTCGCTTTTAGGGGTATTTTAATTTGCTTTTAATTTATTTGGTTCAGCTCAAAGTATTGTCATGGAACCATGAACCAGACGTACAACAAGAGATAAGTGGAAAATAAGAAGGTTTTATTGAAGAGCAAGCCGTAGCAAAGTCCGAACGGATGGCTAAACCGAAGCAGGGTCTTGCGGAGACAGAGGTCAGGAACCAGAAGGGTAGTCAGACGAAGCCAGGAACAGGAACCAACGGGGTAGTCAGACGAAGCCGGAATCAGGAACCAACGGGGTAGTCAGACGAAGCCGGAATCAGGAACCAACGGGGTAGTCAGACGAGGCCAGGATCAGGAACCAGAAGCAGCAGCAGTCTTGGAAGCATGTGAACACAGGAGGACCAAGCAAGGAACTGAAGCCACAGACCTCCTATATATATGAGCTAGGCATCCAGCTCCTCCCAGTGGGAAGGAGGAGCCGCAGGGTGGGAGGCTACAAGAAAACCCAGAAACCAAGATGGCCGCCAGCACATGTCAAACGAAGGGAACAGCAAGGAGGTAAGACCATGACAGTACCTCCCCCTCAAGGGCCCCTCCTCCGCGGAGTAAGGAACGGTTTCTGAGGGAAGCGTGCGTGGAAGGCTCGGAGCAAGACAGGAGCATGGACATCTGCGGAGGGAACCCAGGAACGCTCCTCTGGACCATAACCACGCCAATGGACCAAAAACTGCACCCGGCCGCGGACCAGGCGTGAGTCCAGGATATTGCTCACCTCATACTCCTCACGATTGCCCACTTGGACCGGACGAGGCCGAGGAATCGAGGAAGTGAAACGATTACACACCAGTGGCTTCAACAGGGAGACATGAAACACGTTGGAGATCCGCATGCCAGGAGGAAGCGCAAGGGCATAGGCTACCGGGTTTACCCTGCGAAGCACTCGGAAGGGACCAACAAAGCGAGGCGCCAGCTTGGGAGTGGGCACTCGAAGGTTGAGGTTGCGGGTGGACAACCATACGCGGTCTCCGACCTGGTAGGAAGGAGCGGGCGCTCGTCTGCGATCAGCCTGGAGTCTCTGGCGCTGCGCAGAGACCTCAAGGGACCTCTGGATCTGTACCCAAGAAGCACGTAGGACGGAAAGGTGATCCTCCACAGCCGGAATATCCTGGGGAGAGAATACCTCCGGTAACACGGCAGGTTGGAACCCATAATTGGCCATGAAGGGAGACGTCCCAGAGGAAGAGTTCACCGCCGTGTTCCTGGCAAACTCAGCCCAAGGCAGGAGGTCAACCCAATTGTCTTGGTGATCGGAGACATAGCAACGAAGGAATTGCTCCAAGGCCTGATTGGATCGTTCTGCGGCCCCATTGGACTGAGGGTGGTAGGCCGAGGAGAAAGAGAGATGAATCCCCAACTGGGAGCAAAAGGCGCGCCAGAACCTGGACACAAACTGACTCCCCCGATCCGACACAATCTCCTTGGGCAAACCGTGCAACCGGAAGACCTCCCTGGCAAAAATCGAGGCCAACTCTTGTGCAGAGGGTAACTTCTTGAGAGGAACACAGTGGCACATTTTGGAAAACCGATCCACAATCATGAGAATGACCGTATGGCCTCGGGATGCAGGGAGGTCCACAATGAAATCCATCCCCAGGTGTGACCATGGACGCTCCCCGGTGGCTATGGGTTGCAAAAGGCCCAACGGAAGGTGCCGAGGGGACTTACTCTGGGCACAAACGGAGCATGCCGCTACATATGCGGCGATGTCGGAACGTAGAGAAGGCCACCAGAACAGACGTGAAACCGCCCAGGACAGCTGATTCTTTCCAGGGTGCCCCGCGGCCTTGGAGTTATGGTAGGTTCGCAACAACCGAGTGCGCAACTCCTCAGGCACAAAACATCTGCCGTTGGGTCTCCCAGAGGGAGCACCAGATTGAGCCGCCAAAATCTGCTCACCCAGAGGAGAAGTCAGGCTGGTGCGAATAGCGGCCAGGATCTGATTCGGGGGTATGACCGTAGTCGGAATCGACTCCTCCCCGGACAGCTCGGAGTACTGCCGTGATAAGGCATCCGCTCTGATGTTCTTGGAGCCGGGTAGGTAGGAGACCACGTAATTAAAACGTGACAAGAACAGAGCCCATCTGGCCTGACGTGGTGTCAATCTCTTGGCCTCAGAGAGGTAGGTCAGATTCTTGTGGTCCGTCAGGATGAGAACCGGAACCACCGAGCCCTCGAGCAAGTGCCTCCATTCTTTAAGGGCCTGCACGATGGCCAATAACTCCCTGTCACCAATCTGATAGTTGCACTCCGCGGAAGACAGTTTCCGGGAGTAAAACCCACAAGGAAGCAGAGGACCCTCTGGTGTTCTACGCTGAGACAGGAGGGCGCCTACTCCCGTCTCAGACGCGTCCACCTCGAGGACAAAAGGCAACCCAGGGTTGGGATGCGACAGAATCGGAGCCGACACAAAGGCGGACTTTAGAGCCTCAAAAGCTCGGATGGCCTCGAGCGGCCAGACCTGAGGATTACTGCCCTTCCTGGTCAGATCCGTGAGAGGCTTGGCTAGCATGGAAAAGTCCCTGATGAACTTCCGATAATAATTGGCGAAGCCCAAAAAGCGCTGCAGGGCACGAAGCCCACTGGGCTGGGGCCACTGTAAGACAGCCGAAACCTTCTCAGGATCCATGGAGAACCCCTCAGCGGAAATGATGTAACCTAAGAAGGTTACCTGGGATCGGTGAAATTCGCATTTCTCAAGCTTACCGAACAGCTTGTTCTCTCGTAAGCGTTGCAACACTCGTCTGACATCCAGAATGTGGGCCTCCATGGATGCAGAATATACCAAGATGTCATCCAAATAGACCACCACACACTGCTGCAACAGGTCACGGAAAACATCGTTGATGAATTCCTGGAAGACTGCGGGCGCATTGCACAACCCAAAGGGCATAACCAAGGATTCATAATGACCGGTCCTGGTGTTAAACGCGGTCTTCCACTCATCGCCCGCCTTGATCCTTACCAGGTTATATGCCGCCCTCAGGTCGAGTTTGGTAAAGACCGTGGCCCCTTTGAGGCGATCGAACAGCTCGGAAATCAAGGGTATCGGGTAAGCGTTCTTGATCGTGATGCGATTGAGACCCCTGTAATCGATGCAAGGCCTCAACTCGCCGCCCTTCTTTTTCACAAAGAAAAATCCAGCCCCTGCCGGGGACGAGGATTTGCGAATGTGTCCGCGTGAAAGCGCCTCCCTCACGTACTCCTCCATGGCCTCATTCTCCGCTACCGACAGTGGATAGACTTTGCCACGAGGAGGAACGGCACCGGATTGTAACTCTATGGCACAATCGTATGGTCGGTGCGGAGGTAGGGCAACCGCGCGCACCTTATCGAATACATCCCGGTACTCTTCGTATTCAGGAGGCAACAGAGAGTCCGAGGAAGTACACAGCAACTTGACAGGCCCATGGATGCAACTAGCCCCACACTGCGGTGACCACGAGAGGATCTCGACCGATCTCCAATCGAAAGTCGGATTATGCTTCTGGAGCCAGGGGTACCCCAAGACCACCGAGTAGTGTGGAGACGAAATAACCTGGAGACAGACCGACTCTCTGTGAACGGCACCAATGGCCATCCCCACTGGAAGGGTCTCATGAGTCACGTGTGGCGGCAGAAGGGGTCTGCCGTCTATCGCCTCAAGAGCCAGTGGGGAACCTCGAGGCTGCAGAGGAATGGAATTGGCGGCAACGAACACACTATCAATGAACAAACCACCAGCACCAGAGTCCACCAACGCCTGGGTCGTCACCGAGCCCCCGACCCAGGAGAGGACAACCGTGATCAGTGGTTTGTCAACACGGGAAACCGGGGACGAGGAGACTCCACCCAAGATCTGCCCCCGACAGGACCTTAGGTGCGAGCGTTCTCCCGGACGGTTCGGACATGCCAACCGAAAATGCCCACCGAGACCACAGTACATGCATCGGCCCTCGCGTCTCCGGAGTACCCTCTCCCCCTCAGACAGGCGAGCAAACCCCCGCTGCATGGGTTCACCCCCAGACAAGTCATCCCCAGGAGGCGTGGGAGGAGAGGGAGGCACGGGTGGGACAGCAAACGTAGGCGCCAATCTGTTAGGAGACCTCCGCAGGCTCTCCTTAAAGGAAGGTCTCTCCCTGAGTCTGGTGTCAATCAAAATCAGGAAAGAAATAAGAGACTCGAGCTCCACTGGTAGGTCCTTAGCTGCAACCTCATCCTTCAAGGCATCCGAGAGACCATGAGAGAAAGCAGCGACCAGAGCCTCATTATTCCAGCCCACCTCTGCTGCCAGGGTACGAAACTCAATGGCGTATTCAGCTACGGATCGTGAACCCTGTCTGATGGACATAAGGAGCTTCGCAGCAGAGGCAGCACGAGCCGGCACATCGAATACCTTCCGAAGAGAAGCAACAAAACCGGAAAACTCGGCAACCACCGGATTGTTGTTCTCCCATAAAGGGCTGGCCCAGGCCAAGGCCTTGTCCGAGAGCAGCGAGATCAAGAAGCCCACCCTTGATCTCTCAGTAGGAAAGGCATGTGGCAGCAACTCGAAGTAAATGCCCACCTGGTTAAGGAAACCTCGGCACTGAGTTGGCTCTCCCCCAAAGCGCTGTGGAAGGGGGGCAGAACCGGTCATACCCTGAAACACCACAGGCGCAGCAACAGGTGTCAGGGTAGACTCTGGCGCAACAACCGGAGCGGCAGTAGGAGCGGGCCCAGGAGCGACAACCGACCCATCGGCAACGGAAGCTAAATGAGCTGTGCGTTCAAGCAGGGTTTGCAACGCCACAGCGAACCGACCCAACAGGTGATCCTGCTGATCAAGTCTGGCAACCAGCGTAGGTAGCGAGGGTGGCCCTGTACCGTCAGAATTCATGGCTTGGTCCTAATGTCATGGAACCATGAACCAGACGTACAACAAGAGATAAGTGGAAAATAAGAAGGTTTTATTGAAGAGCAAGCCGTAGCAAAGTCCGAACGGATGGCTAAACCGAAGCAGGGTCTTGCGGAGTCAGAGGTCAGGAACCAGAAGGGTAGTCAGACGAAGCCAGGAACAGGAACCAACGGGGTAGTCAGACGAAGCCGGAATCAGGAACCAACGGGGTAGTCAGACGAAGCCGGAATCAGGAACCAACGGGGTAGTCAGACGAGGCCAGGATCAGGAACCAGAAGCAGCAGCAGTCTTGGAAGCATGTGAACACAGGAGGACCAAGCAAGG
The DNA here is from genome assembly GCF_014858855.1 of Bufo gargarizans. Classification (NCBI taxonomy): domain Eukaryota; kingdom Metazoa; phylum Chordata; class Amphibia; order Anura; family Bufonidae; genus Bufo; species Bufo gargarizans. Next base: position 470,177,159 of record NC_058083.1, on the reverse strand, counting down.
AACTGAAGCCACAGACCTCCTATATATATGAGCTAGGCATCCAGCTCCTCCCAGTGGGAAGGAGGAGCCGCAGGGTGGGAGGCTACAAGAAAACCCAGAAACCAAGATGGCCGCCAGCACATGTCAAACGAAGGGAACAGCAAGGAGGTAAGACCATGACACTGATTCTCTGCTATGACATGCAGACTAATTCTCTGCTGACATGAAGCCAGATCCTCTGTTACGGGACCTCTCTCCTCTGCCTGTGTGCTGGGCCTAAATATATGCCAATGGACTGTTGCACTGGTGGCTGACGTGAAGCCTGATTCTCTGCTATGATATGAAGACTGATTCTCTGCTGACATGAAGCCAGATTGTCTGTTACGGGACCTCTCTCCTCTGCCTGGGTGCTGGGCCTAAATTTATGACAATGGACTGTTGCAGTGGTGGGTGACGTGAAGCCTGATTCTCTGCTATGATATGAAGACTGATTCTCTGCTGACATGAAGCCAGATTCTCTGTTACGGGACCTCTCTCCTCTGCCTGGGTGCCGGGGCCTAAATATCTGAGAATGGACTGTTCCAGTGGTGGGTGACGGGAAGCCAGATTCTCTGCTATGGGACCTCTCTCCAATTGATTTTGGTTAATTTTTATTTATTTAATTTTTATTTTAATTCATTTCCCTATCCACATTTGTTTGCAGGGGATTTACCTACATGTTGCTGCCTTTTGCAGCCCTCTAGCCCTTTCCTGGGCTGTTTTACAGCCGTTTTAGTGCCAAAAAGTTCGGGTCCCCATTGACTTCGGATCCCGAACCCGAACATTTCCGGGAAGTTCGGCCGAACTTCTCGAACCCGAACATCCAGGTGTTCGCTCAACTCTAGTTATCACCACTTAAAGTGACACTGGTCAGATTTGCAAAAAATGGCCTGGTCCTTAAGGTGAAATAAGGCTGTGTCCTTAAGGGGTTAAAGGAAATCTGTCACAGGGATAATTGCTATTGATGTAAAGCCATGGCCTAATAGCACTTAGTATCTTATTTCTAGATGTGCCTTTGTTTCAGCAATAGATGTTTCCTGTCTTCTAAAAATCCCGTTTATTTGGTATGCAAATGAGCCAGTAAGGTGCCTAGAGGTGCGTCACTCTTGCTGGAAGGAGCCCAGGCACGCCTCCTGCTAGAGCCCAAGCCTGCCCTCATGCTGACCTGATCTAAAACCTTCCCAGACACCTGATGTACCTGTGTGCCAAATTTCGTTATAGTAAATACAGCGGTGCGGATTCCTTTAGCGGACATACATACACACATACACTCAGCTTCATATATTAGATGACCTTGATTGGGCACTTTCTTGTAGCTTCAAATTTGAATACCTTTTTATGTCTTTTATGGTGTTTTTGTAAGCTTAATAAAGATATAAATTTGCAATACTCGTGTTTGCAGTGTGCTTTAGGTTGCTAATTGTCGGTTGTTGGTATGCAATGTAAATGTTATACAGGCAGGCAAGCTTTTGATGTAGATTTTAGCGTTTTGATTTGCAGTGTTCTCTTTTACTATAAATACTATAAATCTGCCATTGTAACATTGTCTGTTTCTTCTTCATTTCCGAATGACTGATGATCAATAACTTTCTGTAAGTCAGATAATATCAAGACTGTATATTTATACGTTTGTAGGTCAAGTACGTGTCTGATGGTAGAACACTAAATTCATTTTGTTATAGACATGTCTTGCACATCTTAATTTATGCCCCCCCCCCCCCCCCCCCCCCTACAAGATGTTGTAGCCAACAGTGATGTCACTGTAGATTAGCCTAAAACTATGGCTCTGCTGGCAACACTATGAACATAATGTTCAGATCTGGAGCTTTGTATATAACAACCAGACAGCCGAGAATCTGCAAACCAAAGGCACCAAGAGTCTGTTTATTATACAGCTTAGGCCTGAGTCACATGAATGTATTTTATGTCCATGTGCTGTCCATGTGTAGAATAGACTCCATGCACAGTACATATAGACTCAAAGTCTACTGTAAAATTCATACATCCGGTTTTATCTACAGACAGTTCATCTGTGTTCTAATCTGGTCCACATTGCGACCCAGACTCACCCATGTATGTCTATGGGTGTGCAAAAAAAAGATTTTTTTTTCTCCATTGATGTAGCTGTTTTTGTTTTGTGGTTTTTTTCTTGCATGGCGATTTTTATTTGTCAGTGGCACAATTTATTGACTACTTTTTATACATTTTTTTAATGGGGGGGATGCAAAAAAACAGCAATTGCACCAAACTACAGAAAGAATAAAACGTTTGCTTTATTCTGCAGATTGATAGGAATATGGCAATGCCAAATAAGTATAATTTTAACATTTTAGTACTTTTGCACTTAAAACACATTTTAAGTTATTTTATGTAATTGTAAAGATAGCTGCATGAGGGCTTGTTTTTTGTGTGGGAGAGGCGAAAATTAAATTTTTTTTTACTATTTAGCAATATACATTTGTTGATTAATTTTTTACATTTCTTGTGCAAAGAGGCAAAAAAACTATTCTGTCACTACTTAGCCATTTTTACTGTACTGTATTTACTAAAAATAACATGTCAACTTATTCAGTTGGTCATTCCAACTGTGGTGGTATCAAATATGTATTTTTCATAGTGAGCTATTTAATTTTATTTTTTTTATTAAACTCAGCTTTAACTTGTTTTGTCTCCTGGGGAAGGGCGACAAAAGAAGATGAAAATGAGTTTATTAAAGTACTCCAAGCATTATTGTATGTACGCGGCCTAATAGCCAGAAGCTTTCATGGCTTAAGAGTGAGAAGCTCATGGTCGCGCAGGCACCTGTAATGGAAACTCACTGATGTCCCATGATAATTTTACAGGGCTCCTGCTGACAATGGCATATAAGGGGTAAAATGTTTGGGGTTAGATGTTGCAACTTAAAGATCGGAGTTGCCGGGTGTACGTCCACAACCAGACCTGGTGGGGAAAGGGGGCACCATACGTATCACAGCAGCACTCCAGGTGTCTCACTCAGGCAGTGCTGCCTAGTGGGCATATGGAGAGTGAAGACAGTATGCAGCTCTGATGCGAAAATTTCATTTCCTATAGTTCATAGGCACCACAATCATAAATGGTTTAAAGTCTTCTAGGTACAACCAGAAAGAAACAAATTAAAAAGCAGTAATGATTGTCACGTACCGGAGGCCCACACTCAGAACACAGGTTCGGAAACAGATCACAAAACTCAGAACCAGATAACGGAAACTTGAAAATATTCAGGAAGCAGCAAGGAAGCGAGTACTTTATTACACATATAATAAATGAACATGACAGTTATGATATGCAGGTTAGGCAATAGTGGTATAACTACCACAAAACCAAGTGCACCGGCAGACCAGATGCAAAACTCAAAGGGCTGGGAGCAAGCGAGCCCTGTTCTTCACAGAGCCCCTGGTGGAAGGAATGAACTGGGCCGAAGGTTCACTGGTTGCACCTTCAGGAAGGTCCCGATAGACTTGGCCGCTACCTGCAAAGAACCACAGACAACAGGACTGGAACCAAACACAGGACATGGATCAGACAATAAATGGGAACCAGCACACAAGCAGATACCTGGATCCCATGCGGAATGGAAGCATGGCATTCACAGGCAGAGCTGCACACAGACTAGAGATCCTACCTCCAGAGAACCCAGGAGCCCTCTCACGAAGGCAGGACATACATAGGACATAAACAGAAGCAGTAAGGCACTGCAGGCAAGACATGGAACAGACTGGATCAGAAGCAGTAGGCACTGCCAGGCTGGTCATAGAACACGGAGAGGATCAGAAGCAGTTTATCACTGCCAGGCTATCAGACGCAGTTAGAGCACTGCTAGGCTACACATGGAACAGAGAGGATTCAGACAGAGAACAGTTACAGAAGATCAGGCAAGTAGAGTTGAGCGAACACCTGGATGTTCGGGTTCGAGAAGTTCGGCCGAACATCCCGGAAATGTTCGGGTTCGGGATCCGAACCCGATCCGAACTTCGTCCCGAACCCGAACCCCATTGAAGTCAATGGGGACCCGAACTTTTCGTCACTAAAACGGCTGTAAAACAGCCCAGGAAAGGGCTAGAGGGCTGCAAAAGGCAGCAACATGTAGGTAAATCCCCTGCAAACAAATGTGGATAGGGAAATTAATTAAAATAAAAATTAAATAAATAAAAATTAACCAAAATCAATTGGAGAGAGGTTCCATAGCAGAGAATCTGGCTTCCCGTCACCCACCACTGGAACAGTCCATTCTCAGATATTTAGGCCCCCGGCACCCAGGCAGAGGAGAGAGGTCCCGTAACAGACAATCTGGCTTCATGTCAGCAGAGAATCAGTCTTCATGTCATAGCAGAGAATCAGGCTTCACGTCACCCACCACTGTAAGAGTCCATTTTCATAAATTTAGGCCCAGCACCCAGGCAGAGGAGAGAGGTCCCGTAACAGAGGATCTGGCTTCATGTCACCAGAGAATCAGTCTGCATGTCATAGCAGAGAATCAGGCTTCACGTCACCCACCACTGCAACAGTCCATTTTCATAAATTTAGGCCCAGCACCCAGGCAGAGGAGAGAGGTCCCGTAACAGAGGATCTGGCTTCATGTCACCAGAGAATCAGTCTGCATGTCATAGCAGAGAATCAGGCTTCACGTCAGCCACCACTGCAACAATCCATTGGCATATATTTAGGCCTAGCACACAGGCAGAGGAGAGAGGTCCCGTAACAGACAATCTGGCTTCATGTCAGCAGAGAATCAGTCTTCATATCATAGCAGAGAATCAGGCTTCACGTCAGCCACCAATGCAACAGTCCATTGTCAGATATTTAGGCCCAGCACCCAGGCAGAGGAGAGAGGTCCCGTAACAGAGGATCTGGCTTCATGTCAGCAGAGAATCAGTCTTCATGTCATAGCAGAGAATCAGGCTTCACGTCACCCACCACTGTAAGAGTCCATTTTCATAAATTTAGGCCCAGCACCCAGGCAGAGGAGAGAGGTCCCGTAACAGACGATCTGGCTTCATGTCAGCAGAGAATCAGTCTGCATGTCATAGCAGAGAATGAGGCTTCACGTCACCCACCACTGCAACAGTCCATTTTCATAAATTTAGGCCCAGCACCCAGGCAGAGGAGAGAGGTCCCGTAACAGAGGATCTGGCTTCATGTCACCAGAGAATCAGTCTGCATGTCATAGCAGAGAATCAGGCTTCACGTCACCCACCACTGCAACAGTCCATTTTCATAAATTTAGGCCCAGCACCCAGGCAGAGGAGAGAGGTCCCGTAACAGAGGATCTGGCTTCATGTCACCAGAGAATCAGTCTGCATGTCATAGCAGAGAATCAGGCTTCACGTCAGCCACCACTGCAACAATCCATTGGCATATATTTAGGCCTAGCACACAGGCAGAGGAGAGAGGTCCCGTAACAGACAATCTGGCTTCATGTCAGCAGAGAATCAGTCTTCATATCATAGCAGAGAATCAGGCTTCACGTCAGCCACCAATGCAACAGTCCATTGTCAGATATTTAGGCCCAGCACCCAGGCAGAGGAGAGAGGTCCCGTAACAGACAATCTGGCTTCATGTCAGCAGAGAATCAGTCTGCATGTCATAGCAGAGAATGAGGCTTCACGTCACCCACCACTGCAACAGTCCATTTTCATAAATTTAGGCCCAGCACCCAGGCAGAGGAGAGAGGTCCCGTAACAGAGGATCTGGCTTCATGTCAGCAGAGAATCAGTCTGCATGTCATAGCAGAGAATCAGGCTTCACGTCAGCCACCACTGCAACAGTCCATTGTCATAAATTCAGGCCCAGCACCCAGGCAGAGGAGAGAGGTCCCGTAACAGACAATCTGGCTTCATGTCACCAGAGAATCAGTCTGCATGTCATAGCAGAGAATGAGGCTTCACGTCAGCCACCACTGCAACAATCCATTGGCATATATTTAGGCCTAGCACACAGGCAGAGGAGAGGTTCATTCAACTTTGGGTAGCCTTGCAATATAATGGTAAAATGAAAATAAAAATAGGATTGAATGAGGAAGTGCCCTGGAGTCCAATAATATATGGTTATGGGGAGGTAGTTAATGTCTAATCTGGACAAGGGACGGACAGGTCCTGTGGGATCCATGCCTGGTTCATTTTTATGAACGTCAGCTTGTCCACATTGGCTGTAGACAGGCGGCTGCGTTTGTCTGTAATGACGCCCCCTGCCGTGCTGAATACACGTTCAGACAAAACGCTGGCTGCCGGGCAGGCCAGCACCTCCAAGGCATAAAAGGCTAGCTCTGGCCACGTGGACAATTTAGAGACCCAGAAGTTGAATGGGGCCGAACCATCAGTCAGTACGTGGAGGGGTGTGCACACGTACTGTTCCACCATGTTAGTGAAATGTTGCCTCCTGCTAACACGTTGCGTATCAGGTGGTGGTGCAGTTAGCTGTGGCGTGTTGACAAAAGTTTTCCACATCTCTGCCATGCTAACCCTGCCCTCAGAGGAGCTGGCCGTGACACAGCTGCCTTGGCGACCTCTTGCTCCTCCTCTGCCTTGGCCTTGGGCTTCCACTTGTTCCCCTGTGACATTTGGGAATGCTCTCAGTAGCGCGTCTACCAACGTGCGCTTGTACTCGCGCATCTTCCTATCACGCTCCAGTGCAGGAAGTAAGGTGGGCACATTGTCTTTGTAGCGTGGATCCAGCAGGGTGGCAACCCAGTAGTCCGCACAGGTTAAAATGTGGGCAACTCTGCTGTCGTTGCGCAGGCACTGCAGCATGTAGTCGCTCATGTGTGCCAGGCTGCCCAGGGGTAAGGACAAGCTGTCCTCTGTGGGAGGCGTATCGTCATCGTCCTGCCTTTCCCCCCAGCCACGCACCAGTGATGGACCCGAGCTGCGTTGGGTGCCACCCCGCTGTGACCATGCTTCATCCTCATCCTCCTCCACCTCCTCCTCATCCTCGTCCTCCTCGTCCTCCAGTAGTGGGCCCTGGCTGGCCACATTTGTACCTGGCCTCTGCTGTTGCCAAAAACCTCCCTCTGAGTCACTTCGAAGAGACTGGCCTGAAAGTGCTAAAAATGACCCCTCTTCCTCCTCCTCCTCCTCCTCCTCCTGGGCCACCTCCTCTTCCATCATCGCCCTAAGTGTTTTCTCAAGGAGACATAGAAGTGGTATTGTAACGCTGATAACGGTGTCATCGCCACTGGCCATGTTGGTGGAGTACTCGAAACAGCGCAACAGGGCACACAGGTCTCGCATGGAGGCCCAGTCATTGGTGGTGAAGTGGTGCTGTTCTGTAGTGCGACTGACCCGTGCGTGCTGCAGCTGAAACTCCACTATGGCCTGCTGCTGCTCGCACAGTCTGTCCAGCATGTGCAAGGTGGAGTTCCACCTGGTGGGCACGTCGCATATGAGGCGGTGAGCGGGAAGAGCCGAAGATACGCTGTAGCGCAGACAGGCGAGCAGCAGGCAGGATGTGAACGCCGGAAGCGCGAACAGACGGCCCGCACTTTATGCAGCAGCTCTGACATGTCGGGGTAGTTGTGAATGAACTTCTGCACCACCAAATTCAGCACATGCGCCAAGCAAGGGATGTGCGTCAAATTGGCTAGTCCCAGAGCTGCAACGAGATTTCGCCCATTATCACACACCACCAGGCCGGGCTTGAGGCTCACCGGCAGCAACCACTCGTCGGTCTGTTGTTCAATACCCCGCCACAACTCCTGTGCGGTGTGGGGCCTGTCCCCCAAACATATGAGTTTCAGAATGGCCTGCTGACGTTTACCCCGGGCTGTGCTGAAGTTGGTGGTGAAGGTGTGTGGCTGACTGGATGAGCAGGTGGAAGAAGAGGAGGAGGAAGCCGAGAAGGAGGAGGTGGCAACAGGAGGCAAAGAATGTTGCCCTGCGATCCTTGGCGGCGGAAGGACGTGCGCCAAACAGCTCTCCGCCTGGGGCCCAGCTGCCACTACATTTACCCAGTGTGCAGTTAGGGAGATATAGCGTCCCTGGCCGTGCTTACTGGTCCACGTATCTGTGGTTAGGTGGACCTTGCTACAGATGGCGTTGCGCAGTGCACACTTGATTTTATCGGATACTTGGTTGTGCAGGGAAGGCACGGCTCTCTTGGAGAAGTAGTGCCGGCTGGGAACAACATACTGTGGGACAGCAAGCGACATGAGCTGTTTGAAGCTGTCTGTGTCCACCAGCCTAAATGACAGCATTTCATAGGCCAGTAGTTTAGAAATGCTGGCATTCAGGGCCAGGGATCGAGGGTGGCTAGGTGGGAATTTACGCTTTCTATCAAATGTTTGTGAGATGGAGAGCTGAACGCTGGCGTGTGACATGGTTGAGACGCTTGGTGACGGAGGTGGTGGTGGTGGTGTTGGTGGTACATCCCCTGTTTGCTGGGCGGCAGGTGCCAACGTTCCTCCAGAGGCGGAGGAAGAGGCCGAGGCGGCAGCAGCAGAATAGGCCGAGGCGGCAGCAGCAGAAGAGGTAGCAGGGGGAGCCTGAGTGACTTCCTTGGTTTTAAGGTGTTTACTCCACTGCAGTTCATGCTTTGCATGCAGGTGCCTGGTCATGCAGGTTGTGCTCAGGTTCAGAACGTTAATGCCTCGCTTCAGGCTCTGATGGCACAGCGTGCAAACCACTCGGGTCTTGTCGTCAGCACATTGTTTGAAGAAGTGCCATGCCAGGGAACTCCTTGAAGCTGCCTTTGGGGTGCTCGGTCCCAGATGGCGGCGGTCAGTAGCAGGCGGAGTCTCTTGGCGGCGGGTGTTCTGCTTTTGCCCACTGCTCCCTCTTTTGCTACGCTGTTGGCTCGGTCTCACCACTGCCTCTTCCTCCGAACTGTGAAAGTCAGTGGCACGACCTTCATTCCATGTGGGGTCTAGGACCTCATCGTCCCCTGCATCGTCTTCCACCCAGTCTTGATCCCTGACCTCCTGTTCAGTCTGCACACTGCAGAAAGACGCAGCAGTTGGCACCTGTGTTTCGTCATCATCAGAGACATGCTGAGGTGGTATTCCCATGTCCTCATCATCAGGAAACATAAGTGGTTGTGCGTCAGTGCATTCTATGTCTTTCACCGCTGGGGAAGGGCTAGGTGGATGCCCTTGGGAAACCCTGCCAGCGGAGTCTTCAAACAGCATAAGAGACTGCTGCATAACTTGAGGCTGAGACAGTTTCCCTGGTATGCATGGGGGTGATGTGACAGACTGATGGGGTTGGTTTTCAGGCGCCATCTGTGCGCTTTCTGCAGAAGACTGGGTGGGAGATAATGTGAACGTGCTGGATCCACTGTCGGCCACCCAATTGACTAATGCCTGTACCTGCTCAGGCCTTACCATCCTTAGAACGGCATTGGGCCCCACCATATATCGCTGTAAATTCTGGCGGCTACTGGGACCTGAGGTAGTTGGTACACTAGGACGTGTGGATGTGGCAGAACGGCCACGTCCTCTCCCAGCACCAGAGGGTCCACTAACACCACCACGACCATGTCCACGTCCGCGTCCCTTACTAGATGTTTTTCTCATTGTTATGGTTCACCACAACAACAAATATATTATTTGGCCCAATGTATTGTATTCAAATTCAGCGGGATATAAATTTGAGGCCTAGTATTTAGGCGCTGGGTGACCGGTATGGATTTAGTGACAGAATTAGACTTGGAAATGCACAGAAGCGTGTGTGTGAAGTTATTCTGAATGACCCTATGTGCACCTTGAATATTATATACCCTTTTTGGGATAGATTTCAAATAGCTCTGATATAGCAGGAACCACTAAATTATGAAATTGCTAAATTGGGAATTGTATTTCAACCCAGAACAAAAAATGTGCTTTGACGGACACTAAATATCTTGCCCAGCAACAACAGTACAGCGGTAACGAGAGATTTAGCAGGATATAAATTTGAGGCCTAGTATTTAGGCGCTGGGTGACAGGTATGGGTTTAGTGACAGAATTAGACTTGGAAATACACAGTAGAGGGTGTGTGTGAAGTTATTCTGAATGACCCTATGTGCACCTTGAATATTATATACCCTTTTTGGGATAGATTTCAAATAGCTCTGATATAGCAGGAACCACTAAATTATGAAATTGCTAAATTGGGAATTGTATTTCAACCCAGAACAAAAAATGTGCTTTGACGGACACTAAATATCTTTCCAAGCAACAACAGTACAGCGGTAACGAGAGATTTAGCAGGATATAAATTTGAGGCCTAGTATTTAGGCGCTGGGTGACAGGTATGGGTTTAGTGACAGAATTAGACTTGGAAATACACAGTAGCGGGTGTGTGTGAAGTTATTCTGAATGACCCAATGTGCACCTTGAATATTATATACCCTTTTAGGGATAGATTTCAAATAGCTCTGATATAGCAGAAACCACTAAATTATGAAATTGCTAAATTGGGAATTGTATTTCAACCCAGAACAAAAAATGTGCTTTGACGGACACTAAATAACTTTCCCAGCTACAACAGGACAGCGGTAACGAGAGATTTAGCAGGATATAAATTTGAGGCCTAGTATTTAGGCGCTGGGTGACAGGTATGGGTTTAGTGACAGAATTAGACTTGGAAATACACAGTAGCGGGTGTGTGTGAAGTTATTCTGAATGACCCAATGTGCACCTTGAATATTATATACCCTTTTAGGGATAGATTTCAAATAGCTCTGATATAGCAGAAACCACTAAATTATGAAATTGCTAAATTGGGAATTGTATTTCAACCCAGAACAAAAAATGTGCTTTGACGGACACTAAATAACTTTCCCAGCTACAACAGGACAGCGGTAACGAGAGATTTAGCAGGATATAAATTTGAGGCCTAGTATTTAGGCGCTGGGTGACAGGTATGGGTTTAGTGACAGAATTAGACTTGGAAATACACAGTAGCGGGTGTGTGTGAAGTTATTCTGAATGACCCAATGTGCACCTTGAATATTATATACCCTTTTAGGGATAGATTTCAAATAGCTCTGATATAGCAGAAACCACTAAATTATGAAATTGCTAAATTGGGAATTGTACTTCAACCCAGAACAAAAAATGTGCTTTGACGGACACTAAATAACTTTCCCAGCTACAACAGGACAGCGGTAACGAGAGATTTAGCAGGATATAAATTTGAGGCCTAGTATTTAGGCGCTGGGTGACAGGTATGGGTTTAGTGACAGAATTAGACTTGGAAATACACAGTAGCGGGTGTGTGTGAAGTTATTCTGAATGACCCAATGTGCACCTTGAATATTATATACCCTTTTAGGGATAGATTTCAAATAGCTCTGATATAGCAGAAACCACTAAATTATGAAATTGCTAAATTGGGAATTGTACTTCAACCCAGAACAAAAAATGTGCTTTGACGGACACTAAATAACTTTCCCAGCTACAACAGGACAGCGGTAACGAGAGATTTAGCAGGATATAAATTTGAGGCCTAGTATTTAGGCGCTGGGTGACAGGTATGGGTTTAGTGACAGAATTAGACTTGAAAATACACAGTAGCGGGTGTGTGTGAAGTTATTCTGAATGACCCAATGTGCACCTTGAATATTATATACCCTTTTAGGGATAGATTTCAAATAGCTCTGATATAGCAGAAACCACTAAATTATGAAATTGCTAAATTGGGAATTGTACTTCAACCCAGAACAAAAAATGTGCTTTGACGGACACTAAATAACTTTCCCAGCTACAACAGGACAGCGGTAACGAGAGATTTAGCGGGATATAAATTTGAGGCCTAGTATTTAGGCGCTGGGTGACCGGTATGGATTTAGTGACAGAATTAGACTGGGATATGGCCAAAAAATAACCACACTATTGCTGGTTAAATGCACTTGGTGACGGGCGCAGCTTGCCCCTGATGTAGTATATGGCCAAAAAATGAACAGACTATTGCTGGTTAAATGCACTTGGTGTCACAGCTTGACCAACCACACTACTGAGGGTTAAATGCACTTGGTGACGGGCGCAGCTTGCCCCTGATGTAGTATATGGCCAAAAAATAAACAGACTATTGCTGGTTAAATGCACTTGGTGTGACAGCTTCACCCTGATGTAGGCTTTAGCCAGAAAACAACCACACCATTGAGGGTTAAATGCACTTGGTGACAGGCGCAGCTTGCCCCTGATTTTGTATATGGCCAAAAAATGAACAGACTATTGCTGGTTAAATGCACTTGGTGTGACAGCTTCACCCTGATGTAGGCTTTAGCCAAAAAACAACCACACCATTGAGGGTTAAATGCACTTGGTGACAGGCGCAGCTTGCCCCTGATTTTGTATATGGCCAAAAAATGAACAGACTATTGCTGGTTAAATGCACTTGGTGTGACAGCTTCACCCTGATGTAGGCTTTAGCCAAAAAACAACCACACCATTGAGGGTTAAATGCACTTGGTCGCAGCTTGTGCTGGCGCACCACAAGACACAAAATGGCCGCCGATCACCCCAGAAAAATGTGACTGACAAACGGTCTGGGCAGCCTAAAAACAGTGAGCAATTGAGGATCAGCAGCTCAATGATCCACAGCTGCAGATCGATCAGTTAATCAAGTCCTTTGGAGGAGTTAATCTGCCTAATCTCGCCCTACTGTCGCAGCCGCAACCTCTCCCTACGCTAATCAGAGCAGAGTGACGGGCGGCGCTATGTGACTCCAGCTTAAATAGAGGCTGGGTCACATGGTGCTCTGGCCAATCACAGCCATGCCAATAGTAGGCATGGCTGTGATGGCCTCTTGGGGCAAGTAGTATGACGCTTGTTGATTGGCTGCTTTGCAGCCTTTCAAAAAGCGCCAAGAAAGCGTCACAAAAGCGCCAAGAAAGCGACGAACACCGAACCCGAACCCGGACTTTTACGAAAATGTCCGGGTTCGGGTCCGTGTCACGGACACCCCAAAATTCGGTACGAACCCGAACTATACAGTTCGAGTTCGCTCATCCCTACAGGCAAGGTATGGACAAGGATATGTGATAAATGAATTGGGCACTCTCATGATATAGGGATCATACAGATATTTATTGATGTATAAGACAATAAAAACGACAATAAAAGAGAGAATGTGGCCCTCCTGTTGGAAATCTATGTATAAAACAGCACTTGCTCACTGTAGCTAGCACTCTGAATCTAGATGGGTATTAAAAACTACACATGGCATATTCCCGCAATAAAACGACAATAAAAAGGCACATCACAAATTATTCACACAATAAAAAAAATCGCACAATAAAAACGCATACATATCGCAGATGCTGAATGTTCACTGGGAAAACTACAAATGCGAGTTATTCCCCAACTCACTGACAAAGTTCTGAAGCTCCAAGGTAACAGTTAGAGGCACCGTGGCGTGATAGTCCCACAACAAACAGGTATAGCGGCGTCCCGCTCTATATTCAACCAGTAGCGTCCCACTGGGCTAATAGCATTTAAGTCTTGTTAAATCTCCTGTCAGCAAATATTCGATGAAAAAGATAGTCTTACCGGAAAGGTTCTCCTCACCACTTCGTTGCCCACAGTCGCTCTGCTGGGTCATGTTTTTAATTACCTCCAGACTTTTTTGAGCGGTCAGGTTGTTGAAATCCCACGTAGGTAAAAGTTTGGCATGTGCAGCCCAGTCTCTGCTGTAGGCTGTCACGGATTCCTTATACTTTAACCTTATCGTGGTGTTGAGCAGTCTGGTACGAGGTTCCGACACTATCTGTTGGTTCTCACTCCTTAAAAATTCAGGGTCCTGTTAGAGCTAGACGCGTTTCGGGGCTTAAGATTGCCCCTTCCTCAGTAGCTGAAGGGGCAATCTTAAGCCCCGAAACGCGTCTAGCTCTAACAGGACCCTGAATTTTTAAGGAGTGAAGACCAACAGATAGTGCCGGAACGTTATTTTAGTGGACTGGGTGAGTCCACTTTAATGAGTGCACCTCTGGTTGGTCCTTGTGTGTTCCTGTGCGCCTCATTTACCATTTTTAATGGACAAGGATATAACAACATCAACAACACCAGTATCACTTTACCAGGCGACACCACACAGAAGAGCAGATGGCAAAATCCCCAGGGTCAGCAGCAAGGGGCTACACCCAGCAAGACACAAGACCGACTGACTACAAGCCCCACAGCTCACATATAGATATAGCTGCAATAGAGGGCAAACCAGGGAATGTTAACCCATCAGAACCAGGATTAGCAAGAAGCACAGAACAAGCGATACAGGCCACAGTTCACACACAAGGCCACATCCAGCATGTATTGCAGAACCAGCATACATGGGAACACCCACAACCAGTCCACAAAGCACATGCAGCTAGCCTGCATGGCACCGGTGACAGGAATCACAGAGATATAGACACAGGGAGTACACACATTCACAGGCATAGTTCACACAAGACACCACAGCCAGCACACAGCATACACAGGAGTCAGCCTGCAGCCAGTACGCGAGAGGGCATGCAGCCAGCCTATATGGCCACAACTGTCACAGTGAACCGCACTGTGACAGTACCTCCCCCTCACATCCTCTCCCTCCGGACGTACATGAATGCCAGAACATGCAGACAACCTCCTACCAAAGGCAAAAAATGGGAAGCCAAGACACAGTGCTAGTATTGAGCGACCCCAACGCGAACTTTGCCGGAAAAGTTTGGGTTCGAGTTCGGTGTTTGGGCATTTAATAAAGGGCAGCCAATCAACAAGCTTTTAAGCTGTGGGTACATAGAAGCCATCACAGCCATGCCTAGTAATGGCATGGCTGTGATTGGCCGGTGCATCATGTGATCGAGCCTCTATACAAGCTGGATCACGTGTAGCACTGCCCATCAGCTCTGAGTAGTGCAGGGACAGGAAGCAGGCAGCTGAAACAAGGGAGAGTTTTAGGAATCTGGCTATTTGTTTTGTGGGTGACCTATAATGATTTTTTGTTGGTGCAAAGCAGCATCTTTGTACCCCTGGCACAGACGTATAATAATTAATCTGGCTGTTAATTCCATGGGTGACCTATAGCTATTTTTTTGTGGGTGCATTGCACCGTTTTTTTGCTCCTGACACAAAAATGTAATAGTTAATCAGTCTGTTAGTTCACTGGGTGACATATATCAATTTTTCTTGTGAGGTACACCTGCACTGCATACGTGACAGGGAACTTAATATAGTTAAACGGGTATTCCCATCTTAATGATCACTGTTAAATCTGTTAATTTAACAGTGATCATTTTTCTAAATATATTTAATTAACTAATTCCCACCCCTTAGAAGAAAATGAACATATACTTACCTGTTGTCTTCCGTCTCTCTCTTCCGAACATATACTGTTGTCTTCCGTCTCCCCCTGGTTACGGCCACCGCTCTTCTCCAGAATCGCAGTGGCCGCGTTTGCGCAGACGACTTCTTCTTTTCTCCCGTCCGGCCACGAGCAGTACCGAAAGCGCACGCCGAGGCCGCGTATGCGCTATGGTGATTTCTTCCTGGCCAGTATAGTACACTTGCCAGGAAGAAGTCACAGGGCGCATGCGCGGCGGCGTGCGCGTTCAGTCCAGTGCGCGGCCCGGCCGGGAGAAGATTTCAATCAAGATGGAGCCCGCCCCCTGCCGAAACCAGGAAGTGGACAGCGCGCCGGAAGCAGGTAAGTATAAAACAGAGTGAAAGGAATACCCCTTTAATCCGTCTGTAAGTTCGGTGGGTGACATATACCCATTTTTGGTTCAAGATATACGTGCACTTTATACGTGACAGGGAAATTAATATAGTTAATCTGACTGTTAGTTCAGCCGGTGACATATACCCATTTTTGGTGTGAGGTACACCTGCACTGCATACGTGGCAGGGAAATTAATATACTTAATCCGTCTGTTAGTTCGGTGGGTGACCTCAAAGAATTAGGAGAGCATCAAATAAGAGACATGACCCTGGTCGTGGTGCTGCTGGTGCTGGTGGAGCTCCTTTTGCAGGGAGAGGACGTAGTCTATCTGTGCCAGCTACACGCCCAAATGAAACACCTTCCTCAGGTGCACATTGGAGGACTTTCAGCGTAATTTTGTAGGCCCGAATACCGGTGTACGAATGGTGAGGCCAGAACAAGTAAAGGTGGCAGTAGATTGGATGGCTGACAGTGCCTCCAGTTCCTTCACATTGTCTCCCACCCGATCCCCTGCTGAATCCGCAGAATTGGCACCTGCAGCCCATGTGCATCTGTCTTTCACCTCACCACCTTGCAAATCAGCCAAGCAGTCTGAGCCCCAAGTCATGCAGCAGTCTCTTATGCTTTTTGATGACTCTGCTGGCAGGGTTTTTGTGGGCCATCCACCTAGCTCTGCCCCAGAAGTGGAAGAGATTGAGTGCACAGAAGCCCAACCACTTATGTTTCAGGATGTGGACATCCACAGCACGTCTCTGATGATGATGACGAAACACAGGTGCCAACTTCTGTGGCTTTCTGCAATGTGCAGACCAGCAAGGAGGGCAGGGGTGAAGAGTGGGTGGAAGATGATGTGGAGGATGATGAGGTCCTAGACCCCACATGGAATCAAGGTCATGCGAGTGACGTGTGCAGTTCGGAGGAAGAGGTGGTGGTCACACAGCGCCAGCAGCACAGAAAAAGAGGGAGCAGGGTGCAAAAGCAGAGTGGCCGTCGCCTAGCCAGTACACCTGCTACTGCCCACCGCACCCAGGGACTGAGCACACCAAAGCCATCTCCAATGAGTTCCCTGGTGTGGCAGTTCTTCAGACAATGTGCTGACGACAAGACACGAGTGGTTTGAACGCTGTGCAATCAGAGCCTGAAGTGAGGTATAAATGTTCTAAACCAGCACAACCTGCATGACCAGGCATCTAAATGCAAAACACAAGCTGCAGTGGAGTAAACACCTCAAAAACCACGAAAGATCTCAGGCTCCTCCTGCTCCCTCTTCTGCTGCAGTGTCAGCCTCTTCCTCCCCCTCTGGAGTGACAGTGGCACCTGCCACCCCGCAAACAGAGGATGTGGCAGCAACAACACCACCTCCACCACCGTCACCCAGCATGTCCACACTGTCCCGTGGAAGAGTTCAGCTGTCCATCCCACAAACACTGGAGAGAAAGAGGAAGTACCCCACTATCCATCAGCGATCCCTGGCCCTGAATGCCAGTATTTCAGAATTCCTGGCCTTTGAAATGCTGTCATTCCATCTGGTGGAGACGGAGACTTTTAAACACCTTATGGTGGTGGCTGTCCCACAGTACGTGGTTCCCAGCCACCACTACTTTTCCAGTTGAGCCATCCTTGCCCTGAACAACCAAGTGGCAGACAAAATCAGGTGTGCACTGCGAAACGCCATCTGTGGCAAGGTCCACATAACCACCGATACATGGACCAGTAAGCACGGGCAGGGACGTTATATCTCCCTAACTGCACACAGGGTTAATGCAGTGGCAGCTGGGCCTGAGGCGGATAAAAGTTTGGCACATGTCCTTCCGCCACCTAGGATTTCAGGACATTTCTCGTTGCCTCCTCCTCCTACTCCGCTTCCTCCTCTACTGCCTCCTCCTCTGGTCAGCGTAACACCTGCACCACCAACTTCAGCATAGCCAGGGGGAAACGACAGCAGGCTGTTTTGAAACTCATCTGTTTAGGGGAAAAACCACACACCGCGCAGGAGCTGTG